>NW_024812499.1:0-2025 GCF_019175285.1 Sceloporus undulatus
ATTAATGTTGTTTTGTCTCTCTTTACTTTTAGTCCTGAAACATATTCCAGTTCCACTATTACATCCATCAATTGTCTTGTGCTCTTTTCTGGGTTCTCCAGGGAATACAAATGTCGTCTGAGAAGACTCTCATTTTAAACTCAGTTGTTTTTAATTTTTATTCCATTGATCTTATTTTCTAATCTTATCCTATTATTCAGTGCTTCTACGATCAGAATGAACAAAAGGGATGATAGTGGGAAAGCTTGCCATTTACCTTTAGAAATCTTAAATTCCTCTGTTTTTTACAGTTAACAATTAGTTTGGCTCTTTGATCTTTATACATTGTCTTTTTTCATCTTTAATAAGAAGCTCCTATTTCGATTTTTCAAGTGTCGCAAATAACACATCCCATCCTGTGTTATCAAAGGCCTTTTCTAAATCGAGAAAGATAATTGTAAGTTTTTTTTTTCATTCTGCCTTTGAAAATATTCAATTATATTTCAGATGTTTTGTATGTTATCACTGACTTCTCCTTATGAATCCAGTCTTTAAGACCTTTTTTGAGTCTATGGGCCAAAATCATAGAAAATAATTCATAATCAATATCTAAAAAGGAAATAAGGCTATAGCTCTTTACCTCAGTTGCATCTCTATATTCTTTTAACAGCAAAGTTATATTAGCTTGTTTCCATGTTTCAGGATAATGGTTTTCTTTGATGGCATTTACAGGAAGAAATACCTTTAAACCCTTTGATCTTTTTGCTCAATATGACATGTAAACTGAAAAAGGAAGTAGCTAAAAGATTTCCCAGACTAATTTTGTAGATGGTCACTCACAGTATTGGAAAAACATCCAAATTCCTAAAATAGAGGAGTGGATAATTAAACTAAGAGAAGCAAAGGGATGGGACATTTTAACCGCAATCATGAGGGATAAATCAGTTGAGAAAACTAAAGAGGACTGGTCAGGCTTTGATTTATTTTGTAATACTAATTATTAATTTACGATCCCAGATATCATATGGAAAGTCTACATGAACATTAGAGGTTTAACACGTATTGATACTTTGTAGGAATTTAAGTAAATTAAATAAAAGGGTCATCTTAGCTGAACTTGGAAGTAAATGAATAGTACATTTCTGACAGTTTTGTATATCAGGGTGTTATTTGTTCCATGTTGTATGTCTGTTATAGGTATTTCTACTTTTTGTTGTTGTGGCTGTATTTGTTGTGCAAATGTCTTGGTATGTTGTTTTTTTTCATTTTTGTTTGCAAAGGATTGTTTATAAATAAATTACAAAAGAAAAAAAGTGGTTTCCAACCGGATTATTTCTGAAGTGCAGATACAGACTCTGTCGGTTATAAAGGATAGAAGAACCCAATTCATACTTTTATCCTGTTAAAAATGGTTTTGCTTTTTTAAATAAAAGCAGTTTGCTTTTCTGTTTAATCCTTATTTTTGTTGTTCTTGTTTGTTTCTATGTTTGTTTGTTTCATTCTTGGTAATATGAGTAATTCTGGTCTGTCTCCTTCCTTCTTGCCTGAAAATCTATTAATTAGGAAACTGGAGAGACTTTTAAAACCTCCCAAAGGAGCCACTTTTGGCCTTTTTTGGGGGACAATCCTCCTCTTAGAAGCCAAAGCCCAATGTTTGTGAAGAATAATAATAAGGCTTGTATTAAAACGATCCTCCCCATTTCTGATCCCTTTTAAAACCCATGTTCCCCAGAAGGAGCAGAGATGTGTAAGAAAACCCTCTCAGAAAAGAGACACAAAAGACACACTTCCTTCCTTTTGGCCCAAGGAGCCTGGCCTCCTTCTCACTCTGGAGCCTCAGGAGAGAAAGAGAAGCCTCTGTTCAACTGAGACTCAGAGAAGGTTCCGGAACATTATTCCCCACAGTCACAAGCAGAACAAAATGGCCACCAGAACACAAAATGGCCGTCTCTGCCTCAGAGTTTGGCAATTGGCAGTTTGAGGCCTTCAGGGAACCCAAAATGGAGGATGAAAGGGCTCCAAAGTCAGAAGGGACCCCAAACAGCA
>NW_024812499.1:2125-2607 GCF_019175285.1 Sceloporus undulatus
CCAAAGTCAGAAGGGACCCCAAACAGCATTTCCAAACCTTAACAGCATCTAAAATCTTTCCTGATGCTATAATTTAGAGACTCACTGAGATACTCTTTATAAATACGTCTTTACATAAATTTAATAATACTAATGCTACTACTAATAATAGTAATAATAAGTTACAACCAGGAGATTTCTCCCTGTGGCTTCTCCCCCAGAGGCCTCTGCATATGCTCAGGAACCCCTTCTTCTTCTTCTTCTTCTTCTTCTTCTTCTTCTTCTTCTTCTTCTTCTTCTTCTTCCTCTGCAGATTCCTCCAGAGGTCTCTCTGCTCCTCCTCCTCCTTAGGCTTTTCCTATAAGCCTTCGTCCTCCTCCTCCTCAGGCCCTTCTTCTAAGCCTTCCTCTTCTTCCTCCTCAGGCCCTTCCTGTAAGCCTTTCCTCCTCCTCCTCCTCCTCCTCCTCCTCCTCCTCCTTAGGCTCTTCCTCTAAGCCTTTCTC
>NW_024812500.1:0-2607 GCF_019175285.1 Sceloporus undulatus
AAACCTTTTGTGTTCATTCTGGCTTAAATGGCTTTAGATTGGTAGGGGAATAATCCATAATTACATCTTTTCCAGTTCATATCTCTCCCCATTATTGCACCACTAAACAGCAGTGCAGCTCTGAGTGATATGTTTCAGTGCAGACACTGCCGTAAAACAGTAATTACAGCTGCCTATACTATTTATTTTCTTAATTAACAGCAGTTCATAGGAAAGGTTCTTAAGATCTTATTTTAATACACAGGCTTTTATGAATGTCCAAGAGAACAACTCACAAAGGTAATGATCATAATAATGATGGACATTAACCGTCTGTAGAAATGGGAAATAAATAAAATAGCCAATTTCAAACTGATCTCAGAGTGGTTATGCAACTGTGCATATTTACAGAATAACCATCACTTGAGATTTTGTTCCTACATAGTTTAAGTAGTCTTGACATTTTAAACATGGTCTATATTTGCACATATTGGACAACAACCAATTGTACTCCCATCTACAATAGACCAATTGAACCAATGGGATTTACATGAGTGTGTTCCTTTAAGTCATTTCTGATTTATGGCAATCCTATGATGGGGTTTGCTTGGCCAGATTTCTTCAGAAGAGATCTGCCTTTGTCTTCCTCTGAAGGTTGGAGAATATGCCTTGCCCAAAGTCTCCCAGTGAGTCTCCATGGCTCACTTATCATGGAGCAACTGATTCAGTGAGTTGAGTACCAACTCTAGATGAGATTGGCAATTAATATTGTGCTATTATGTGAACATCAATTTGAGAGAGCTGTAAGTGGCAATTTTTGGACAATCCTTCCATGGCTCATTACAGAAACAGTGAAAATATTTTTCTTCTTTCTCATCCATGTTTTATCTCCTGGCATGGACATAGGATGATTTTTTTAAAAAATCAAATAAAAGAGCAGGCTGCTCTCTTAGCAATACAGTGCAAATTAAAATTGTGGCAGATGTTCCAAAATGAAATACAGCTTTATAAATACCAGTAGACAAAGTATGTACTGGACTAGAAAGTTCTGTAATTCTGAAGAACTGGTGCATGCAGTCCTCATGCATAATTTGATAATGTATATGGTCCTCACACTTTTTGTCATCTTAAAATCACCACATCTGCATTTGAATGAACACAAGGCCAAAAAGTAAGTTATTTATTTTGTGCAGACAAATATGAAAGTATATCAAACTAACTAGTGAAACATTTTAGTCAATAAAGTTCCGCTCTCTAGGGTTATGGAGCTTTATGGAGTAAATGGAGATGATGTGAAAGAAGAAGGTGAAAGAATCAAGAAGAATTTCCTTTTAAATAAGTTACCTGGAACCAGGCTCGGATTTTACAAGTAAGGGCCTATTGCATAACTTTGCACTGAAAAAACTATCATGAACAGATGCATATTCATAAAAATAACTCCGATTCTCTGGCATCAACATAGGTCTGATTAGTGAATCTACTGTCATTGATAAGTTCTCTTTATTCTCTTTAATTGGGAATGCTGACCACATGAGGTTTTTAGAGTGAACAATATATCATCAGAGTCTCTTATTTTTCTTACCAAACAAAGTTATGTCCATATAGTCTGACAGTCTATTTACAGTTCCAAATTTGAAACATTCCATTGGAATATATCAGTAGTTTCTCTTGTTCATGTTTAATTTTATCTCATAAGCAATACTCTTCCTTTCTCTGAATAGCGCAGTATGGTCTCAAGCCAGCTGGTGTTCTGAATACAATGTGGACAATATAGGCTTCTGGCTTTCCAGTATTTCATGGACACAAATGAATTAATTTATTATAATTTATTATTGCAAAATTTAACCCATAAGTCTGTTCCATTCTTTGGCCTAAATTTGAGTTATGCTGAATGTGGACTCTAGATCCTCATTTGTATCCCCTGAACTTTCAGGACACCCCACAATTTCCTGCCTCCATTTTTTTAAAGAAAAGGTTGATGAGCAAAACCAAGTCTCACAGAACCACAAAATACTTCTCCCTGATCTGGTGGTCTGGGGAGGAGGTTTTGCTGGCCTCTCAATGGAGAAACCAGCAGTTTAAAAGAAAATGGCATGCTCCATGGGCTGTTAGAAGAGGTGGGAGCAGGGCTTACCCTGTTTGAGGCTCACCTGCCCAAACCCGTGACTTGCCTGAAATGCTGGTACAGGGAAGCCTCGTTTACTTGCTCCTACCCAGTGTGCATTTGTGGCCCTGCCTGCAGTATCCGTGCCTTTTGGGAAGGAGCATGGCCTTCACCCCAGGGTAGTTGGTGTGCTCCTGGTGTGCTCCTGGTGGCAAGTGTGTGTGGCAGCGGTCATCTCCGGGAGGCCTCCTCTCTCTATGGCTGCCTTAGAGGGTCAGGGCAGGGGCAGGAGCATGGTATCCTGTTGGGAACCTAGGTCACTGTAAATTTACTTATAGTCAGATAAAGCTGAATTGCACCATTGCACACTGTTCATATTTCCAGGATGGGAACAGAGGTAGTTACATGAACCGTCCAATTAAAAAGATTGTATGTACAGTGCTGTGTTCATTTACAGCGCTTTATAAATAAAGGTTAATAATAATAATAATAATAATAATAATAATAATAATAATAATAATAAT
>NW_024812501.1:0-2607 GCF_019175285.1 Sceloporus undulatus
CTTTCTTTCTTTCTTTCTTTCTTTTTACATGCAAAGGGCTGGGAAAGGGAGGCATGCCTCTGCACCCAGACAAGCACAAAGTCTGGTGCAACAACTCTACAAATCCAAGGGGGAAAAAGATTTTCTTTTTTAAAAAAGGAAACACTCCCGCAATCATCAAGTCCTCTTGAATATATTAATTCTTCCAGCCGCCTCTCTGCAAACATAGCCTCCCTTTGTACACACCGGAATGTCAAGATGGATTCATTTTAGATATTATTTCTGAGCCTGAAAGATATAACCCAGGCTTGAGGTGGATAGGCAGGCAAATACTCCGAATGTTTGATTTCTCTTACCGTGGGTCCCCCCCCCCCAAAGCATCCATCCCTAGGGCAAAAGTGGGGAGGGAAGACAGAAAGAGAGGCCAAAGAAAAGGAGTATTTTCCCCATATGCCTCCCATTCCACCCGTCACCCTCCTTAGAAATTTTACATCTCTATTCACGACCACCACCACACCCCATAGGGAGGTGTTGCTATCGCTGGCCATCGCCCTGGGCAACAGCAACGGTAACCATGACAACCTGTTGCCCGGCGACAGCAAGCTCACTGTGCCAGGGAAGATGCCCTGACCCCCAGCAACTCCCTCTCTCAGAGAGGAGTGTGTTTTTTTGGGGATGGGGAGGAGGCTGGCGGGTGAGCTTGTCTTCCCCTAGTTGCCCATCTCACCCCTGGCCTAGGAAACTGGTGGCCATTTGGCTACCCTCCCATAGAAAGCGGCTCCCAAGAAATGGGGAGGGAAGCAGACTGGCCTCGCAAGGATTTGGGCATGAAAAAGAGGGCCTGCAATTAGAAATGCCGAGAGAATATGGGAGGGGGGGCAATTTTGGGCTGGGCGGGAGTTGTAGGTTTCTTGTTGTGTGCCTTTGATGCCACCTTACATCCTGAGCCCTGTTGCACACCCTGAGCACACCTATAGTTTTTGTGGGTTTTTCGGGCTCTGTGGCCATGTTCTAGAAGAGTTTGTTCCTGAGGTTTCGCCAGCATCTTTGGCAGGCATTTTCAGAGAATGCTGGCATGGAAGAGTGGTGTGTGTGTCTGTGGGTGGGTGGGTGTGTAGAGTGACCCTGGGTAGAGAGGAGTGATTTCCATGTTAATCTGTGTATTGTTCTGTTGTTGAATGGCAAGGCAAGGCCTCAGGGTGGGAGGATATACAAAGAGGATTTGTGTCTGTTTAATCAGAGATCCATTGTCTGCCAATGGGTCTCTAATTAAACAGACACAAATCCTTTCATGGCCGGCATCCATAGTTTGTTGTGGGATTTTCAGGCTATGTGGCCATGTTCTAGAAGAGTTTATTCCTGAGTTTATTCCTGCTGGGGTTTTCCCAGCAGACAATGAACACGAATTAAACAGACACTGATTCTCTTTGCATATCCTCCCACCCTGAGGCCTTGCCATTCAACAACAGAACAATACACGGATGAACATGAAAATCACTCCTCCCTACCCAGGGTCACATAGTACATATATACCCCACTCACTTCCATGGCAGCATTCTCTGAAAATGCCAGCCAGAGATGCTGGTGAAACACCAGGACCAAACTCTTCTAGAACATGACCACATAGCCTGAAAAACCTACAGAAAACCTATGGATGCTGGCCATGAAAGCCTTTGACTTCACATCTCAGCACATCGCTTCACACTCTAAGCTCTGTTGCATACCCTGAGCACACCGCCTCACATTTCTGGACTTTGTTGCACAGCCTGAGCACACTGCTTCACCTGCTGAGCTCAGGCTGAGTTCAAAGCTGGGTTGGAGAAGACACATGGGTGCTATCGATTATTCACACCTTCAAGTCGTTTGCAAATTATGGCGACCCTAAGGCAAACCTATCATGGGGTTTTCTTGGGAAGTTTCTTCAGAGGGGGGTTGCCATTGCCATCCTCTGAGAGAGTGTGACTTGCCTGAGGTCATCCTGTGGGTTTCCATGGCCCTGCTAGGATTTGAACCCTGGTCTCACAGTGTCCTGGTGCAGTGCTCAAGCCACTACACCATTCTGGCCCTTAGACATAGAGTAGTATTCATCAGTTGCAGAATTGGAAAAGGAAAGTACCATCTAAAATCCACAAAACAGTAGGACCTTTATGGGGCCAACCCAAATGCACTAAATATTTGATGCAAGCTTTCAAAGCTCTTCTGGCTTTATCAGGCAAAGATGGTAAAAATTAGATAGAAATTAAAAGGAAAGAAAAAATATGATGATGTTGGAGTCATAAGCCTACATGTTGTCAAGATGTTGTTATAGTTGTTCTCAGTTAAGATGGTACAGATGGATATCCATGCAGGCAGAGGCCATTTCGCCTCCTTGGCCAGGGGCACTCTGGGAGATAAATACATTTATCACACTTAGGGTTGCCATAGTGCCGGACATCCAAACCGGGAAAAATGTAGGACAAAATTTTCAAACGTAGGACACACAAAAAATGTGTCCTACATTTGAAAATTCTGTCCTACATTTTACCTAGCGATTGCGGCGGGGAGCGGAGGCCAAGGGGCGAGGGAAAGCCTCCACTTAAGGAGGCTTTCCCTCCCCGCCTGGGCCCCGCCGCAATCGGAGGCCAGGAT
>NW_024812502.1:0-2607 GCF_019175285.1 Sceloporus undulatus
TTTTTCTCCCAGCCACTCAGGGGGCTCACCGCCCCCAAGCGCCAACCGATGGGGCCCGTTTCCACTCCCAAAGGACCCTGGGAGCTGTAGTCTGGAGGCGGCACCCTTGGTGCCTCCGTTCCCAGGGCCCCTAGGAACTGTAGTCCGCTGCCCAGCGGGAGCCCCACCATGGCGCCGACCAGGCAGGTTGCCAGCACCGCATGGGGCCAGCCTGCTGCCCCCCCCCCCCCGAAGTCCCGGAGGTCCATCCAGCCTTCCCCAGCCCCAGCAACTCAGCCTGCCCGGTAAGTCGGGAGGCCCCATTATCCATATGATGAGGACCATAATAACCTGGTCGGTAAAGAGTTTAGGGGAATCTTGGAGTTTATTGATCTCTATAAGTGTGCAGGCATAGTTTCTCATGTTTACAGGATAGATTTAAGTAAGATATTACTCCTACAAAGCTGTTTTTCAGAACAGTGTTTTCCCCAGTCCCCATTCCAGACTGTTATGGTCAAACACAGAAAATGAGGAGCCTCATAGGCAAATAGGTAAGAAACATTTGGTAAATTATTTGGTACCTATAGAATAAAACTGGCCTAAATATCCTAAAGGCACCAGATCCTGTGTGATCTTGGAGGCTAAGCAGAGTCAGGATGGGTCAGGAAGCTAAACAGGGCTGGGAATCTAAGCAAGATAGGAGACTGCCAACAAATACTAGGTGTTGTAATCTATATTTCAGAGGAAGAAACTGGTAAAATCACCTCTGAATATGTCTTGCCCAAGAAAACCCTATGAAATTGAGAAGCAATTTGAACATATACATAGACACACATAAAATTAAACTAGGATGAACGTTTGGCATACTCCTCTGAATATTTTTATTCATTCTCACATCATTTCATTTAGTATAAAACACTTCCAAGTTTTGCTTTTCTGTAAAACACATAACTAAGTTAAATTGTTAAAGCAACCTGGAGAAATAACACTTCATCTTATTCCATTAACTAATTTTAATCAGATTAAATGCACAGCACTAATTTTCGTCTTTTGCTCCTCTAGACTTTTTGAACTTCAATTCCAAGAAATCCTAGCTAACATGGCAATACTCAGAGCTTCTGGGGTGTGAGATCCAAAGCATCTGGAAAGTGAACATTGAGAACAGCTAACCTACATTACCATTCAATCATTAAGTGACAGCCTTCAGTTATTCTGACATAGCTGTTATGCCAGATTGTGGTTGCTATTAAAAGAGGGGGTTTCATAAGAAGCTATTTTGAAAGAAAGAAAGAAAGAAAGAAAGAAAGAAAGAAAGAGCTGCAACAGGAATAACTGAAAACATAGGGCAGCTGACAGAGTGGGAAGAGATATTTCCAGAGCACCTTAGGCAGTAACAGTAGCAGTCACAGCAACAGTAACTTGCAGAAAGCCAATACTGTAGCACTGAATGAAGCCAAGAACCACTCCTGGGAGGGGAAAGGGGAACATTTTATTCTCCTAAAACATAAATTTAAACATTTCAAATTAGTCTATGACAACAGTTTTTTCTCCTTGAAATCATCATCATCATCATCATCATATTTATTTCTTACCCACCCATCCCCAAGGTGGGGAAGAACAATTAACAGACAAACAACATCAGTTACAAAAATATCAGTTAAAACACACATCAATTTAAAAGGACAAATACAATCTACATCTATTAAAACAATCCATATTTTAAAATCATTCACAATTCACAATTTAAAAATCATCTGCATAAGCCTTCTGGAAAAGACTGATCTTTAATGCTCTTTTAAATTTGGATGGTGTGTTCAGCTGTCAAATCTTCCCCAGCAGGTCTTTACAATTGGCAACTTGCAAAAACAGTTGTCAAAGTATCTCACAATGCACTTTTAAAAAAATTTTTTTAAAGTAACTAGCAAATCTTCCTCTGTAGTCATAGAATCATAGAGTTGGAAGAAACCTCAAGGCTCATCAAGTCCAACCCCCCTGCCATGCAGGAAGTCACAATCAAAGTACCCCCAACAGATGGCCATCTAGCTTCTGTTTAAAAATCTACAAAAGAGACTCCACCACATTCTGAGGCAGAGTATTCCACTCCTGAATAGCTCTTACTGTCAAGAAGTTCTTCCTAATGTTTAAGTGGAATCTTAGTGAGTTCAGTGAGGCTTAAAAGCTCTCTGGCTGAGAATTCAAAATGCCCCTCCTTAAACATCAATTCCCAGAATGCAATGGTAAGTAGCCAGAACAGTAAAAGTGGAATACAAGCACTATAAGTGAACTGTGCTTATGTGGTTTGTGTCCATAGCTTAGGTGTAAAAATCTATAAAGATTTTTTTACTTCTCTGTCTCATAATGACTTGGAAATTCTCTGTACCTGGAGTGGACCATATGATTAGGATCACACCATTCCAAGATCATACCACACCAAGGCAATCAATCAGGTGTTATCTCCGCAGGTGCTAGCCATGAGTCTAACACCACTTCAAGGTCATTAATCAAGCTGCTATCTCTGTACAAGTGTATAAGTTCCTCCCTATGCTTTTCCAGCTAAATGTTATCTTTTAGAGACATTTAGGTTGGTAAATTTACAGGATACATGATTTAGCAGAATCAAAGTCAGGT
>NW_024812503.1:0-2607 GCF_019175285.1 Sceloporus undulatus
GTAAGTTTGGGAATATACTACATGTGGTTTATATCAGGGGCATAGTTAGGCTGGACAAGGGAGGGCTTGCCCACTAGACAGTTAGGGTTACTGCCTGGCCTGCCTACACAGATCTCTGCCATGGAAGAAAGAAGTGTCTAGAATAAAATTTTAGCATCCCATACACATAGAGAAAATGAGGTGGGGCAGCATAGATCCCATCTGTTTTGAATGTTTGCTGAGGCAAGAGAATTATGGTGCAAGGACTGAGGAAATCGCATGGGCTGCACATTTTGCTAGATGGGACTGGGAAAATATCCCTACCACAGTTCCTTTGCTCCAGCAGGTATTCTAAATAAATACATACATTTACATACATACATACATACTAACAGCTGGATTTTGGCTCTTCTGTCTTCATCACCATATTTAAATATTTGAAGGGATGTCATTTTGAGGATGGAGCAAGCTTGTTTTCTGCTGCTCCAGAGATTAGGGCATGGATCAATGGTTTCAAACTACAGAAAATAAATTCCACCTAAACACAGAGAAGAATTTTCTGGTGGTAAGAGTTGTTCGACAGTGGAACACATTCCCTCGAAGAGTTCACATCGTCCTTTGCTTTCCCCCAGTGAGTTAAGTACTTTTGTACTTTGAATTCACTTTACACCAACAGAAGTAAGCTAAGAAAGGGAAAAGGAGAGAACAGGAAGAGAGAAAAACTGGAACATTGTAAAAGCAACCTCAAATGTGGGACAAAAGAATATTGATGGAGACTATGGCGATTAGTGCACCGGCTTTCATTCCCACGCTAGGTGCAGGATATAAACTTACAGGGACAGATTGTATTGTACAGCTTTGTCCTCTGGGTTGGGACCCGGTTATGGGATGAGTACTGCCTGGGGACAGAGCTGTGCAATACACAAAACTCTCTGTGACACGGCCACATAGCCCGAAAACCCCACAAAAAACTACTAATCCATTGGGATTAAAAATGCTTTCACAGTAGTGAATATCACCTTTTCTTAATGAAAGACTTTCCTTATCTGAACATCCCGGATACTTTTGTGTTTTATTTCAAGAAGCTGGAAATTACGGTGTCTAGAACTCGATAGACAGGGACAAAGGGGAGTCAAGATGCTGTCCCTTTCTTCCCCGGATGGAGGTCACAGCAACCAAACTGTGCATCTTCTGGGAGCCCTAAAAAGAACCCACTCCTGGCGGGTTCTTTTTAGGGTGTGCACAGGGTGCTATTGCCACCCTTTTGCGCAACGATGACATTCGTGCAGTGCCATGCCATTTGTAGGTGGCGCCACATGTACCTCATCATGGCAGCTCCCATATGGATGCCTGTTGTGTGGTAGGGCTTGGGAGTATGTGGACGCTCCACTCTTCCGAGCCCTAAAATTGGCCCCATGATGGAGCTCTTTGGCCATCTGTATCGGGCTTATATTTCCTATAATAAGGCTGGTGAGCCAGCACTGGCCACTGTTCCTAGAGATGGCAGATCTGGCCACTATGGCACATGTCTTTCTTAATGCCTTTTTAAGATACCAAAATGCATATCAGGGGAAGAGAAGGTGTAGCCTCCAGGGAGCATATAGCTCCCAGGATCCTGTTTGGTGACCCACAAAAAGCCCAGATACTACCACTGAAATTCCTGCCAAAACACACACCAAAAAGCTCACCCAAGCTGCCACAAAACATGGCAGTTTGGGTACGCTCGCCTTGCCACTACTTCCTTTTATTTGTTTCAGTGAAAAACTTGGCCATGTTTTGGTTGAACCCTGGAACAGCAAGTGATGTCATGTCATTTCTGGCCATGTCAGGAACAAGAATGTGACACGTGGTACGTTGGAGGTGTTGCAGGGAATAAACATAGCCATTTCTCATCCCTGCTCATTATGAAACATTTTAAAATACTCTGAAATGTCAGCTACTTTAGAATGTTGTTTCCAATCTGTTGAGGCATAGAGACCATGTTACCAACATCTTATTGTCTATCAGTCTTTTGGGTGGCATAGTTCAAACTACTTGTGATGACCAATGATATAGTGGTAAATTTTGAAGTGCAGCATTCATCATGACAATCCATCTCCTCAAGGAGAATCCAAAAATGGAGTTGAGTGTGTTGATCCGTATCAGAAAGACAATTCTAAATTATTATTTTTATCCCCACTCTTTGAAAAGCCAATGGATTCGAACTACTTATTCATAAATGAGGCACAACAAACTACTTTAAGTTGCCACAGTAAATGGATTACATGTGCAGGAAACCTGTTTTCTGTGTAGAAACCAGTATTTTAATGCAAAAACAACAACAAGGACCAATATATATATATTGGTCATGTATTTGCCCCTACATAGGTCACATAGGCAGGGTACAGACTGCCCAAAAAGGGAGGTCTGCCTGTGCCTTGTTTTGCTCTGCGGACAAACCGCACGGTTCCCTCACGGAGCAAAAAGAACCTTCAAAAAATGGGTTCTTTTTGCGGCACCATGATTACACCACAGTGCACCAATGGCACATTCGCAAAGTCCTTATGATGCTGCGACATGCGGACGCTATGCGTCTGTTGCGTCAAAATGGTGGTGCCTGTCTGTACAGGGCGCTGCCATTTTGACGCC
>NW_024812504.1:0-2606 GCF_019175285.1 Sceloporus undulatus
TGCATCGAGCCACACCACCACAAAAGCAGGAACAAACAACTGCTGAGCCAACAATACCTCAACCAGAGACAGTAACTTCTTCAGAAGTCAAGACAACAGGTACCAGTTGTACAGCCCTGTGTCAAGAACAAGGTAAAGTGCGATCATGCCATCCAATATGCCTGGCCAAGGTGTTCCCAAATGGGCACCCTGAAGCCTCCAGGAAGATGTACATTGTCTTAGACACACAAAGTGATACTTCACTAGCAGCTCCAGAATTCTTTGACCTCTTTCATGTCCAGACTCAAGAGATAGAATATGTCATGACAACTTGCACAGAAAATCAAGTTATGGTGGGGAGGAGCACCTCAGGTTTCACAGTGGAAACATTGCATGATGGCAAAAGATTCAAGCTGCCTATTCTAATAGAGTGTAAGTCCATCCCTAGGAACAAGGACCAGATTTCAACCAAAGCAATTGCTCTTCACCATCCTCACTTAAAACAAATAGCCCACAAAATTCCAGAGTTAGATCCTGAGGCAGAAATCCTATTACTAATAGGTACAGACTGTCCAGATTTATTGCATATCAAGCGGCAAGTGACAGGCCCAGCGGGAGCACCCTTCGCTCAAGAGATGTCTTTAGGTTGGGCCATCGTAGGTTCAGTTTGTTTAAATCGTAAAAGAATACCAACAAAGATAAAGACTTTTGCGACAACACTAGTAGACAGAGGTCGTCCCTCTCAGCTGGAAGAATGTCCCACTCATATCCGTATACACCAACTGGACACCACTAACTTCGAGCCTGCACTCTTCCAGACCACCTTCCATGATGAATAACTCGCCCCATCCAGTGAAGATAAACAGTTCCTGAGCATCATGGAGCAGCACTGCCAACAAGACGACAAAGGTAATTGGGTTGCCCCATTACCTTTCCGCACACCTAGACAGAGGTTACCTAACAACCGTGAAGCAGCTTTACAACGCTTACATATCCTACAAAACAGTATGGCCAAAAAGCCACAGTTAAAAAAAGGACATAATTGACTTTATAAATGGGATGATGAACAAGGGTCACGCAGAGGAAGCACCACCTTTACAAGAACACAAAGAAGGTTGGTACTTGCCCTTTTTTGGAGTGTATCACCCTCAAAAACCAACCCAAGTTCGTGTGGTGTTTGATTCCAGTGCTCCTTTCAAAGCAGTTTCTCTCAACAAGGTTTTGTTAACGGGACCAGATTTACTTAACAACCTTGTGGGAGTTTTGATGCGTTTCAGAAAAGAAGCCATTGCTATGATGGCAGATATTCAACAAATGTTTTACTCTTTCTTGGTCCAAGAGGACCACAGAGACTTTCTTCGTTTCTTGTGGTTCAAAGACCCAGAAACTCAGAAGGAAATACAAGAGTACAGAATGAGAGTTCATGTTTTTGGCAACAGCCCTTCACCAGCTATTGCCAACTATGGGTTGAAGAAAACCGCTATACAACAAGAAACCGCCTTTGGTCCAGAAGTAAGCCAATTCGTGTGTAGAGACTTCTATGTGGATGATGGACTAAAGTCTGTTCCTACTCCTGAAGAAGCTATTTGCTTGTTAAAGAAAACCCAAAACATGCTAGCCACCGCTAACATACGGTTGCATAAAATTATATCCAACAACAAACAAGTACTGCAAGCCTTTCCTACGGAAGATAGAGCAATAGGTATACAAAACCTAGATTTAGGCACAGAAAGTTCCTACATCCAAAGGAGTTTAGGTATGTGTTGGGATGTCATTAAAGACACTTTTACCTTTAAGGTGCCACGAGTAGACAAGAAATTTACTCGTCGTGGTGTGCTCTCTACAGTCAACAGCTTATTTGATCCATTAGGCTTTGCGGTGCCAGTTGTCACCCAAGGCAAACACCTGCTTAGAACACTGACCCAGGAGACAAAAGATTGGGACAATGCTTTCTGGAAAAGATGGCGTCAAGAATACCTACCTCTCTTACAAAAGCGTACAAAATGGTTGGACACCCAGCCCAATTTAAAAACTGGAGACGTTGTACTGCTAAAAGAAAAAGAAGTTCCAAGAAATAGCTGGCCACTCGGAGTCATCGAGAAAGCAATCCCAAGCGACGATGGAAAAGTTCGCAAAGTTAAAGTTAGAATAGCCAAAGAAACAGGCAAAAAGACATTTGATAGACCAATATCAGACTTGGTCTTTCTTTACAATGACAATGTTATTTAGAGACTTGGACTTTCATATGTGTTTATTGAAATGTAAAGCATACCTGTGTTAGTATTTAAAGTTAATATAAAGTTATATGGAAAACTCATTAAGAGTTTTGGTGGGGAGTGTCATGCCTCCAGAGCATCTTTGATGCTCTTGAGACATATATTTAGTTGAGATTATATAGGCTTTTCTGTGTATCAGTTTGGGAGGGGAAATCAAGATCTACAGCTTTAAGAAAGACAAGGATTGTGGGAAATCCCAGGGTCTTATGCTGTCTCCCTCTAGTTAGTTTCAGTGTGTAGTAAGATTTCAGCCAAGTCAGACCTGGAGAGAGTATTTTCCTTTGACAAAAAGATAAGTCCAGAAATGAAGAAAGATAGTCCTCAAAGCTGTCATCTTTCGGCCGTTGAGGG
>NW_024812505.1:0-2606 GCF_019175285.1 Sceloporus undulatus
ACCGCCACATGCACGCTCCCCATTATTTCCTATGGGGCTCAAGCATATGTGGATTTTCCCTTACACAGGGGGATCTGGAATGGATCCCCCACATAATGGGAGGGCCCACTGTAGGTACTACTTCGGTGGGAAGATAACAGCATTCCATGCAGTCATGCTGGCCACATGACTATGGGATTGTCTTTGACAAAGTTGGTTCTTCAGCTTAGTAACAGAGATGAGCACAACCCCCTAAAGTTGGACATAACTATACAAGCTTGTCAAGGGAAAACATTTTATCTTTACCTTTTAGGGCTCTGCCATTGCTTGATGTTAGAGATTATTGCCATTACTGCCACGTTCTCTCCACCCTATTTTAACTTTACCTCACTTACCTTAGGTGTTATATTCTTCCACCTTCCTCCACTTCTTACTTTACAGCCACAAGATTACCTTCATCTGCCTGTCTGCTTACCTGCACTCTGGGCTTTATCACATGGGAGGCTATGCGCCCAAATCCTGTGCAGAAACTGGATTTAAATTCTGGGAATATCCTGCAAAAGCGGGATTGTTTTCAGACACATCAGGGGCACTGAGCATTAATTTCGGGAAAATAAAGTAAAAAGAGGCTGATTTTGTCCACTTTCTGTGTGGGTTAATGTCAGATTAATGCTCAATGCGCCCAGTGAGTCTGAAAACGATCCCACTTTTTGCAGGATTTGTCTACTTTCTGTGCAGGTTAATTTCAGATTAATGCTCAATGCATCTGAAAATGATTCCACTTTTGCAGGATTTGTCCAGTTTATGTGTGGGTTAATTTCAGATTAATGCTCAATGCGTCTGAAAATGATCCCGCTTTTTTGGATTTAAATCCCATTTCTGCACAGAGTTTGGCCAATTCCCTCACATCTGATAAAGTCCTCTGACAGCTTTGTGCAACCACTGCTTCTTTAGAGGGCAGGCAGACAGTGCTAAGTGAGGCATGTGGTGAGGGAAGGAAGTGTAGCAGCAGGCACAGTGGACGGAAGAATTTCATAGCTGCAAAGTGGGAAAAGTGTGGTATAGCTGTTTAAGCGTTGGAGTAGGACTCTGAAGAACAGGTTTTGAATCCCCGCTTGGCCATGAAACCCACTTGGTGACCCTGGGTGAGTCACACACTCTCAGCCTCAGGGGAAGGCAATGGCAACCCCCCCCCTCCGCGAAGAAGCTTGCCACAAGTTGGAAACATCATGGAGTCACACAGCAAATACAACAACAAAGATAAGAAAGCTGGGGGAAGTAAAGAAGGAAGGAGGTGGGATGTATAAGGTGTAAGGGAAGGGAGATGGGAAGAGAAAAGTATAAGGTTTAAGTGGCAGGATGCAAGAAATAAAGAGTAGAGTTGAAGATGGAAAGTGAAGGAAGAGAGGGAAAGGGGGCAAAAGAAGGTTGAAAGCTGGAGTATTTAAGTACAAGAAATATGGGAGGGAGCCTTTGCCAAAGCATGAGGCATGGTAAGAGAAGGTAAAGGAGAGAAGAAAATGTGAGAAGTGCAGTATTAGGGTGCAAGGAGCAAGATAGGTAGGCCTTAGGTGTAAGTGAGAAAATGTGACACAAGGTGAGGCAAAGTGGGAAGAGAGGGTGGATAGTGGTTGGAATTTTATTGTTTTGAATTTTATTGATTTTTTTTTAATCTGTGAGCCACCTTGGGTCCCTCCTGGGAGAAAGGCAGCATACAAATGAAATAAGTAATATTAATAATAGTGAGCACAGTGGTAGAATGCAAGGAGCAAGGGAAGGAGGCACGGGAGTGGAATGGGTTGAAACACAGGAGAGGAAAGGGGGCAAGGTAGCAGCATAGCTATAAGAGGGAGGCTGAAGCAACAGAGGAGCTCGAGAAGGAAGGGAACAGTGCTATTTTTTAGCACTTCAGATGCCACCTCATAAATGTTACACTGAGGAAAGGGATTGCTGGCGGAAAGCAAGAAAAGAGGACACAAAAGCATATTGAAGTGGATGCTTGATGTGAATCTTAGATTTGGGAGACAGGGACAGATTCAAATAATTATAAGAAAAAGATGAAGTCCTTTTACTTCTAAAAGGATTTTATCTTTTTCTTATAATGATTTGAATCTCGAGTGTGTTAAGTGCTAAAATATACTATTTTGTTTATTTATTTATTTATTTATTTATTTTTGCTTTTGGCAATATCTCTGATAGCATAATCTGCCTCCTCCACTTGGTGCCCTTCCACTGTGCTGAGCTACAACTTCCATTATCCCCAGTGCAATACCTGGAGGAAATCATTGTGTTGGGCTACAACTTTCACTATCCCCAACGTAATACCTAGAAAATTACAGTATGTCATAGATGTGCTATTGAATTTGCTCAGAAATACGTCCCACTGAGTTCAGTGAGATTTACTCACAAGTAAGTGCAAATGCAGCTGCAACCTTTGACTGGTTGAGTGGTCATTCCCAGTTTTTAGGATGATCTAGGTACTGCCTGTCGGGGAAACCAGAAAAAGAAGTATCAGCTTCTATCCCAGCCTAGGGTTCTTAGGGTTCTGTAGGAAAAGCCGGGACATGGTTGAACTGTTTAAAAAAACAACAGACATTGAGGCAAATGAAGTGATTCCCTCTTGCTAT
>NW_024812506.1:0-2606 GCF_019175285.1 Sceloporus undulatus
CAACCTGACAGATTTTAAGAACTGAACTGGTGAGAACCAGCTCAGGTCCTTGTTTTCAAACATATTAAGGGGCTCCATTTAGAAATGTTGAGCAATATCTATGAAGAGAGGAAATGACAACACAAAAATTCCTTTTCCTCCAATGTTTCTTTTCCAACCTGAGCTTCCTTAGCTCCATGGTTGATTCCAGAGGCCCTTTGTTACCTGAAATGCTGGAGTCTGGGGAGGACACCCCCAAGTGCTATGCTTTCAGGGGAATTTCATACTTAACTGAAAGGAAATATTGGGGCAACAGCAATATAATAATAATAATAATAATAATAATAATAATAATGATTTATTTCTAGCCCGCCCAATCACAAAGAATCCGGCCGGGTTACAGCAATAAAATAGATCAAATTACAATAGAATAAAAAAACTCTTTGACTACTTCCCCCCCCCGCCCCCGTTTCCAGAATTAAAACAGGATTAAACAGGGTAACTAGGTTGGAAAGGCCTGCCGGAAGAGATCCATCTTGAGTGCTTTCTTAAAAGCTGTCAGAGTGGGAATGTGACAGATCTCTTCCAGCAGTCATTCCATAGTTTTGGAGCAGTAATAGAAAAGGCCCTCTGGGAGACTGATGTTTGGCTGTAGTAGATTTCTTCCAGAGGACCTTAGTGTGCGGGACGGGCAATCTCAAGTACTCTGGGCCCAAGCAACCTTGGGAGTCATCCCGTTCTGGATTCAAACACACCCCCCCCCCCGCCGGCGTTAGGGGAATTTTTGTAATCTTGGGCCCTATTTAAATGAATGGAGCTCCGTGCAGTGGAGCGGCCGCTCCAGCCACAGACGCAGGCACCATTAACCCTTATGGGGCACATCGCCCCTTTTCCCAGTGTAGCTTTTTGTGTATGCTAAAATCCACGTAAGGTGTGCGTGCGTATGACGCAGGTGCACTGTACACGTATGCACACACATATAGGTGTTCCCACACACACACAAGAACTAGCTAACAAAGGTAGGGGTGATTAATAGATGTTAGGCTTTGCTAATGGTAATACATAACCTAAACGGAACTTGATTCCAATTGCTGAGGGTCCAGAATGGGGAGAGAAGTCAGTAACTCCCATGGCAAGTGGAGCTGGTGAGTGTAGTCAGGTGTTAAGCAATGTAAACCAACAGAATGTCTGTCTTATACTGAAATTGTTGCTAGTGGACAGAAACCAAGTTTTCTATAAAGTTTAAATTGTTGTAGAAAGTCAACTGGGTGGGGAAAATATGGTCCAAAATCAAATTGAATGCAATGGGTGCTTGGTACAAATACCTCAGACATAAGGGATTAGCACACTGGTCCTCAGGTCCTTGTTGGCTCCGAATTCCAGTCCCATTCACAAGTGAATGTATAGCGCAATGTGAGCACAATGCTCCCAGATGCAGCTCAACAATAACATAGTACAGTATGGAAACAACTTTCCAGATACAGTTATTGGCAATGCACTGACCACATTTCAAACTTAAAAATAAGTCACAGACACAGTTGATTTCATCCGAATCTTTGGAGGTTCTCTATGTTGCGTTGCAAAATAATAAAAATATTTGCAAGCTCTCCTCTCTGACTTCCATCATGTTCACCATCTCTTGTATACACAACTCCAGTCCAATCCTATCCACAGCAATCCACATGTGTCCTGTATACTGTATTGGTTGTGATCCATCTCCTGGTGCCACACAGCATGAAGCGTCCTCTGCAGTTAGCTTGCATCATGCCATGTGCTCTGACTCAGCACTCTCTGGCCGTCTCACAAGATATGAGGCCACTTTTCAATCAACATATTTTTACACATGTTTAAAGGAATCTTTTTTCAATAGACTGTATGACTATCTGCTTCTACTGTTTACTTCAAGGTAGTTCCCCCACAATCTCTTCGTTGCCAGGTCCTGTGAGTAATGATATAATAGTTTCATGGATTTGAGGCATCTGCAACAGGGTCATGCTCAGGTCACCCACCCCAACTTTTTAATATAATATCAAGTAGGGAGCATTGAAAGTAAGGCTAAATCTTGGACTAACACCTTCCTCTCTTAACTCTGATATTCAGTATTATTTTCCTTCTTTACAGAAAAACTTGTCAGTCATGAGAGAGTCCACACATCACAGAAGCCATACAACTGCCAGAATTGTGGGAAACATTTTGCATACAAGTCGATCCTTCTCATGCATCAGAGAGTTCACACAGGAGAGAAACCATACAAATGCCAGCATTGTGGGAAATGTGTTTCTTCGAAGAGAGACTTAGCGAGACACAAGAGAATCCACACAGGAGAGAAGCCATACAAATGCCAGCATTGTGGGAAATGGTTTTATTGTAACTCAAACCTATTGACACACCAGAGAGTCCACACCGGAGAGAAGCCATACAAATGCCAGCATTGTGGGAAATGTTTTTCTCGGCAGTCAAACCTACTGACTGATACACCAGAGAGTCCACACAGGAGAGAAGCCATACAAATGCCAGCACTGTGGGATATGTTTTTCTTGGCAGTCAAACCTACTGACGCACCAGAGAATCCACACAGGAGAGAAGCCATAGAAATGCCAGCAGTGTGGAAAATGCTTTTCTTGGAG
>NW_024812507.1:0-2606 GCF_019175285.1 Sceloporus undulatus
TATGCATACTATTGTATATGTGAAATAATTGATTTTATAAACACTACACATATAATTTTTGAAATTGGTATGTATATGTAATCTATTTGTTCACACAAATAAATATCTGGTTAATTTTTGTATGGGGATAGATTGTACCTGTTTGCCAATAAAAATGTTACATTCAGTATTCCAAGTTATTATAGAACATTTTTTATTAAACATTTATAACAGTGACATCTATATTCAAAATAATGATATAAGAAAATAAACACCATATAAAATAAATACATAACCAAATACATAACTCTGTCAACAGTAATAAATGAAAATAAGTATCTTTACAAAGTGCAAATAAGACTAAGAAGAAAATAGATATGTAAAGAAAGTGCTATTTCATGAAAAACAAATATCTTGAACCATGACGAAGTCAAATGTCGTTTGGGTCCTACTGACTCTTCCGGTCTGTGACTATTTGAAAGGGAAAAATGAAAAAATTAATTTGCAATAGTAGATATAATAAATTATTAAATAACAACTCATTACTGTACATACTGTTCTGCATCAACATGTTCTCTAGAAGCTGGACTTTTGCCTCCAATGCAGATATCCTCTGTTCGTGTGTTTTATCTGTAATAGAATAATGTAATGTAATGTAATATAATGCTTAATACACATATGTTCATATGTGTATTAAGCATTATAACAAACAGTGCAAAAAACCGGTTGATGCCAGTTATGTTCAAACAGAAAATAAATTTGTACTACATACTTGCATACTAATAACAGTGTAGTACATGATAACATTTTAACTCTGAGATACATATCAATTCATTCTAAGATTTGCTTCATTATGTTCAAATTTCTAAATTATGTGTTAAATATATTGTTGTACTATGCCCTGAAGATAGTTTTACCAAACCCCAAGGAAGCCCATAGTAGCTGAGAGAGTGTAGGTTATGGATATCAGTGAAATTTCATTTCCTAATAGGGTATGGTAGTTATGATATGGACCAACACACTGCACCACACTGGCTCTGTATTCAGAAACGAACATCATAATCATTCAATCAGGATAGCTAATAACATAATATTTAATAATACAGAAAATTTTCTTTTGATATAAATAAACACATGTCGTTTTACAAAGGTCATTCATACCTGTGGATGGTCCAGCATGAGGTTCTTGAGGTTCTTCTACTCTTGGAGGTGGTTGAGGTGAATATTGTCTTCCTGTAATTTAATTAAAAGCATTTAAAGGATGTTTTTAACCAAATAAATTATGAAATTGAAACTTCATTTAACTTCATGTAATCTGCTAGTTGCTTAAAGGGGGGATGGGACACTCTGCCTTTGGCACAGGAAATAGATAGTTTCCTCTCCAAGGAAAACCTGCGACACACACACACACTCTAGTCACATTCTCCATTCTCAAGAAACAGGAAAAAAAAACCCTCACAATTTGCTCACAATTGGGGGCAGGGATGGTTTTGGCTTTTCCCCAGAGATTCTGGACGAAAGGTGGAAAAGGAAGGCTTCGGTAATCTGCTAGTGGCTTCAATGGGGGGATGGGAACTGGAAAGCTTTCCCTCCAAGGAGAACCAGCAATTTCCCCTTACTAAAGAAACCCTCACAGACACACACACACACACACACACACACACACTCGAGTCACATTCTCTCAGCCCAAAAGAAATGTTTACGCTTTTGAAAATAGCGCTAGCCAGCCAGGTCCTACACACAAATACACACACATTGCCAAGCCACACATTTTAAGTTTCGATGTATGGGCAAATTCCTGGAACAAAAAAGACAGCAGGGTTTCCTAGGTAGATTTTCAGTAGGGGGGTTCCAATGTTCAGCTCAGACCCCCTAACACACATTCCCCGAAAAAACCTCACAATTTGCTCACAATTGGGGGCAGGGATGGTTTTGGCTTTTCCCCAGAGATTCTGGACGAAAGGTGGAAAAGGAAGCCTTCGGTAATCTGCCAGGTCATACACACGCACACAGACAAAGACACACACACACACACACACCCCAATCACAAAGAAATCTAAATGTTGATTAAAATAGCGAGCTGGTCCTTCTAGCACGCATACACAAACATTCAAGTAAAACTGTCTGAGCCGCAAATAAAATTAAGAGCAACAGATCTTTGGGAAAAGGATGGGAGGGAATATGTTAAAAGGTGTAGTGCAGACATTCCTTTTCTTAGTTAAGTTATCTTTGGGATAGCAATTTAGTATTAAACTGTTATCATAAAAAGAGTACATATTACTACTGTTGATAATATAGCGCGCTTGAGTGAAAAACATCATACAAACACAGCCAAGCCACACTTCATACGCCTCTTTAAATGAAAATCAATGGCAACAATTATTCTCCAAACCAAATACAGAGATGTTTTTAAAGTAATTACCCTTTGCTTAAGCGGGGAGAGGAAAATGGTTAAAAGAAACCCTAGTCACTAGTATTACTGGAAATGCATTGCAAGCAGTGCTACGGTAGATTAAAAGGAAAGGATATTATGTTTTTATCAAATTATAAAATTTTGATTTTAGGCATTTGAATTTACGGCGTGCCATTTGCCATGAACGGGGGTAGCCAGATTCCCGAAGTTCTTT
>NW_024812508.1:0-2606 GCF_019175285.1 Sceloporus undulatus
TCAGGATGAGATACGGAGTCGAAACTGTTATGGTTCCCTTAGTAAATTATCTTTGCTTCAAGGGGGGATATAACTTACCAAACTTTAAGCTGTATTATTATTATGCAGCTTGTCTCAAAAGGTTAGAAGAATGATTCAAATTAGAAACCAAGAATTTATTGAATATAGAAAAAAGCTAACCTGAATCTTGGTATACATGCATATATGTGGTATACAAAATCAAAAGATAACAATACTTTTAACCATCATGTTATAAGAAGATCATTGCTTAAAGCATGGTATAAAATGAGACATCAATTTTGGGTGTCTTTGCAAGACGCCTATTACAATAGAACAAAGGACAAAGATACTCCATGGCTAAGATATGGAGATTTAATAAACAAAACACCAGAAAGAAAATACAATATGAAATCTATGGAAGAACTTAATGAAAAAGGAAACATGAAACATTGGTTTTTATACAACCAATTAAACAATCGTTTTAAGGCAGACAATAAAGCTCCTGGGTTAAGGATGGATAACAATGAAATAGATAAAATTATGATGGACAAAAAAGGTAAACATATATCCAAATGTTATAAACTATTAAAAGAAAGAGATCTAGAAGATGAAATTATTAAACACAGCATGGTAAGATGGACACATGATATAAATAAAACTATAACTATAGAAGAATGGGAAAAATAATGGAAAGGAACAAATAAATTCACTCTGTGCCAAAACTATAAAGGAAATTACATCAAAACGTTATACAGGTGATATATAACCCCCAAAAAATCCACCAGATACACAAAACTGGCAATACTAAGTGCTGGAAATGCAGGGAACCCGAGGGAAGCTTCTTTCATATTGGTGGACATGCATTAAAGCTCAAGGATTCTGGCAAACGATTCATGGAAGCATCCAAAACATTCAGGATATAAATATCCCCTTTGAACCACATTTATTTTTACTAAACATGACACACAACATAAAGTCAGTAAAATACAATAGAATTGTTTTATATATGGTCTGATGTGCAAGGATCTTATTTGCTCAAGTTTGGAAATCTGCAATTCATCCTTCTATCGAAGATTGGTTGATTAAGATACATGAAGCTAGAAATATAGCTATAGTATCTGCCTCACGAAGAGGGAAACCAAAAGACTATTTAGAGATGGAATGGAGTTGTCTTAAAACATTTGAAGAAACGGGTGATAACACTCCATTAAATTAATAGTTAATGTTTGGTCGATATTTGGTAATTTAAATACTATCATGGGAATATCTCAGTGTAATAAAACTTTTTTGAAGTAAAAAAAAGGAAGACCCACATCGTTGTTGTGGGGAGGGCCACACACCAAGTTGTATAGCCACGTTCTCTGCTGCTCCTGGCCTTGCTGCAGTTGAGCGACTGACAGTTTGAGGGTGGCGACACGCTCCAACGCTGCGATGGTCAAAGGAAGTGTTTAGACTTTGCTTGTCATTTCTTGCTCCCTTCACCCTTAAATGTAGGGGCCATTCAGACTACATTTTACCCCGGTTCCCAATCCAGTTTAAAAGTTGGAAGTTTACAGTCACGCTGATTTTAACACAATTCAATCAGGGGCTTGTGCAAGAGATCCAGGGCAAATCCCCCTTAGCGTGTTTTTTTCTGAAAGCGGACTGATGACCCTTTCTTTTTTGAAACAACTGGCTCTTCCCTGCTGCTGGCAAATATGAACTCAGCCCCGGTCACGATCGGGTCAAGTTCACGGGGTAGATTACCCCGATTGAGGTAAAGGTAGTAGGAACTTGTTTCCAGGGAGATTCGATATGGGGCACCCAGATCTGCCCAGGTCTATCCAGGGCAAATGAGCAAGTGGGAATGGGGCCTTTGTGAAGGTGAGGGGACTTATCTTCTTGGTCCTGGCCCTCCAGGTGAGCGATGCCAGGGACGTAGCCAAGGGGAGGATCTTGGGGTCCGGAACCCCCCCTTTCATTAGAAAAATGAATGGTGTTTACTGCTGCACCGCTGCAACCAAGCCTCATTATAATGGTGGCACTTAGTCTGGACCCCCCCCCTTCCTAAAATCCTGGCTACGTCCCTGGCGATGCATTGGGCAAAGAGTCCCTTTCGCTCATTGCCAGCAGCCTTTGGTTCCGCTGGAGGCAGGGTCTCTTCTCCAGCATCACAATGGACAACAACAGATGGATGTATGCATATATGTATATATGTGGATGCATCTCTGTCTAAGCGCACTCAGACGTATACCTTAATCTGAACACCTACTGGCTGTAGAAATGAGCTCCGGTGCCTGAAGGCAACTCATAACAGTTTCAAGTCTCTAAACATAAATCTTGCATAGAATACGTCTTTGCATACATAACCATAGATATCTGTCTGAACATGTGCATGTTAACACACATGTACTTACATACTTGTGTATATATATTTTCATAAGCCAACCTTCAGGGTGATGGCGTGGACTCCCATTATCTTCTTCCTCCGGGCAAGGTGGACTCCGCATGGCCTCCCTATGACGCCTCCCCCGGCGTTCTGTGTGGAGGAAAGAGGAACTGGAGACACAAGTGCAGAATTGAGCTGACAGGTGCCTCAAGACAACCAATCATAGCACCCCAGTACA
>NW_024812509.1:0-2606 GCF_019175285.1 Sceloporus undulatus
AAAAAAAAATCCCGTGCCTGTTTGTCATCTTTCTTTAAGAACCTATACCTATTTGAAGTTCATTGTATGGAATGTTGTATCATAGTTCTGAGGAAAAGACAATCTATAAATAAGTAGCAAGAGGATGGAAAGGAAAGAGGACAAATCATGATAGTTGAAGGTGGGAGAGAAAGAAACTCTGCCTGGTAAAGTCTAGCATGGAGTTTACCAAATTTGGAAACTCTAGCATGGGAACTGGAGTGTCACAAAAGCATCTGGTTTGGGTTGTTGAATTACAGAGGGGCCTACAAAAGTGGAGAGTCACCTACTTTTGCATCGCCCTTGGTACATCACTTCCAGGTCCGGGTGGCCTCGGCACTTGGCGGTCAAGAGATCACACTCATCCCGATAGGTGAAGCCGTCTGACCCGCACACCTGAAGCTTCCTAGGGAGATTGGAGCAATCTGGAGCACATGCGCAGTGCGGACGCCCGTATTTCATTTTGCAGACTTTTCCTGGCCCACAGTCCACTCCATCACAGGTTTCTGGCAAGAGAAAGAATAAAGCAAAGAGTAAATAATAATTAATACAGAGTAAAAGAACAAGCTAAACATGAGTCAACAGTGTGATGCAGCAGCCAGAAAAAGTCAGTGCAATTCTGGTTTGCATCAAGAGTGTCCAGACTCAGGGAAGTAGTAGTGCCACTCGACTCTGCTTTGGTCACCTGGAATCCTATGTCTAGTTCTGGGCACCACAGTTCAGGAAGGTTATAGAGAAGCAAACATGTCTAGAGCAAGGTGATCAAAGGTCTGGAAACCAAGCCTTATCAGGAACATGTTCGGGAAATGAGTATGTTTAGCTTGGAAAAGAGAAGACTAAAATATATAATACAGTCATCACTACATATGTGAAGGGATGAGGTGTGGAAGATGGAATAAGTTTGTTTTCTGACTCCAGATAATAGAGTTTAGGCTCTAAAATAGGATTTTATGGCATTATTTTTTTACAGGGGATTTTCACTGTCTTCCTTTGAGGCTGAGAGAGTGTGACAGGCCTGAGGTCCAGGCTGAGCAGGAATTCATTCCTTGCTATGTTGGGATATTGATTCCAAATCTCAAGACGATGCTGGCTCTCCTCCAGACTACAGTGACCACTGTGCCTTCAGGTAAACTGTGACTTATGCTAATACTCTCTTAGAGATTTCTGGAGAGATTTATTCAGAGAAGATTTGCCATTGCTTCCCTCCAAAGGTGAGACAGTATGATGATTCACCTAGAGTCACCAAGTGGGTTCTTGAACCCTGGTCTCCCAGAATCGGACTCCAACTCTCAAACCACTGAACCATACCGGCTCTTTGGTGTGAATACTTTGTTTTTCTGTGCCTTCATACCATTTCTGACTTATGGCAACCTGCTCTTTCACAAGACACCTCCCCAAGGGTGGCTGACAATGAAGGTGGCCATTTTCAGCATCATGTCTCCGAAAAATTTTGGATCATCCTTCATCATCATCCCAACCAGCGTGACTCACTGGAGACATTTTTGAGTTGTAGCTTACAAGATCTGGAAGGGACCAGGTGTACACAGTTAAACAATGCATCTAAATATTGGTTGCTATTGTGTTAACCTATGGCTATAATCAGTACATTTTGGCTGTATATGTTAGAATAACAAAGCAAACTGGTATCTTCTCTTTCAGGGGTGGGAAATATCTTCCATGCAACCCTCACTCCCATGGGATAAATTCTTAGAAGGCCACATTCTGGTGAAAGGTAGGGCCAAAGGGAAAAAGGAGGCAGAGCAAAGATACCAGCAGAATTCAGCTTCAGGTTCTCACTGTCAGTCACTTAAAAAAATGCTTTTCGACTACAGAATGTAAGAGCTGGCCCTACATAGTATCCTTATTTTCTTATAACAGTGATCAAGCTCCAAAGGCAAAAAGCATTCCTGTTATGTGCCTTCATGAGCAATGTGGAGGGAAATAAATTTGCAGGAAAAGGGCAGCCAGAGAATGAGATTCCAGCAGAGAAAAGCCTTTTATCAGACAATGGGCTGTACTGTTTCAGCTTCCATGACATGAAAACAAGAACCAGCAACATGTCAGTGGAAGATCTGTCTGGAAAAAAGGTGGAGGTGGGATGTAGGGGGAATTCTCTCCCCCATTCTTTTGCCTGGAGAGAAAGGAGAGAGCTAGTGAGAGACAGACACAAGCATTGTGTCCAGGGCAAGAAAATGTCTGGTAGGGTTCACACAAAGGGATGTGTGTTGGGTGAGGGGGTGCAAAGTAATTTCCCCCAAAGCTGTCTCATCAGCTGTCTGGCCTTTTTTTGTTTTTAGAAAAAGAGGAATATTTTGTTCCAAATGGTTTCCTGGCAGCATGACGAACTGATAAAGGTGACCATCTCATCTGGCATTATATTTTCCAAATCATTTCTTTTTTGGAGGGAAGGTCTCCCAAAGAGACAAAGTTGAGTTGGAAGGGAGCGCATGGGTCACCTAGTCCCAGACAACAAAAATATACCTTCCAGCATTTCCCAAATGGAAGCCAGGACACACACGGCCAAATAACATAAAAGAGTGGTCAAGAAGGCAAAAATTATTAATGAGGAAAAGCAGAAAAGCTGGGAG
>NW_024812510.1:0-2606 GCF_019175285.1 Sceloporus undulatus
TGAGACATTCTAATATTTTATACAGCATAGCAGTCAACTATTTTGTACAGAAAAAAATGTTATTAAGATGGCTTACAGAAACAAATGAGCCCCGACAAATGCAGATTGTTTGTGTAAAACTAAGCACAGGCCCTGAGAAGCTCACATGCCTTCTAGAAGATTAGTTTTCAAGAAGGCTTATATCTGTGTCAAACATCTATACAGACCAAGAGTTTATGCAAATAAAAGGATCCTTAAGACAGTGATGTAACCATGGGGGGGGGCATGGAGTTTGGACCCCCTTCCATTAATTAATGTTAAAAATAATATCAAGCAAAACTAATCTAATCACAAAATATAAGTTTCCCCCAGTGGATCTAATTAAAATTGTGTTTATTACTTTAATATCCTGATGTATTTGCAATGTGTTTACCCCCCACCGACCCCCCCAAAATCATGGCACTTAGTCAGGACCCCCTCCCCTTCCCAAAATCCTGGCTACATCCTTGAGCAGTATCACACATATTTCTTTGAACTAATGCAAGCAACTAAAAGCCCATTTAAAAAAACCTGTTGAATATTGTTTTAGGATATCCAAATATATGCTCGTTGTTCTTATAGATTGCATTGTTATAAAATGCGTCATACTATAAATCCTATCATTTGAACCCAATGACCTTACGAGATGAGCTGGTGGGAACTACAGTCCAAAACACATGGAGGAATCCAGAATGGGGAAAGCTGCTGTAGAACAACCACTCCACAAATTTGTACTTATAATTATGTTAGTGTATCAGAATCAGTTTCACAGGTATAAATGCACCTTCATGCAGTGATAAAATATCTTCCAGCACTTAAAATATCTGTTTGCAAATGGCTGAAGTGTGTTAACAACTGAAATTTCCATCCAGCTTGAAATTGGCCACTGTAAAACCGCTGTTAAAAAAGCCCTCCCTCAACCCCCTGATGCATAATAATTATCGGCCAGTCTCGCTACTGCCATTTTTGGGGAAGGTGATCGAGAAGGCGGTTGCAATCCAGCTTCAATCGATCTTGGATGAAACAGATTATCTGGACCCATTTCAAACTGGCTTTCGGGCGGGCTACGGGGTTGAGACAGCCATGGTCGCCTTGGTCGATGACCTCTGTCTGGGCATCGACAGGGGAAGCATGTCCCTGTTGGTGCTCTTGGACATCTCAGCGGCTTTCGATACCATAGACCATGGTATCCTTCTGGAGCACCTGGCTGAGGTGGGAATCGGGGGCACTGCGCTCCAGTGGTTCCAATCCTACCTCTCTGGGAGGTTCCAGATGGTGCAGCTGGGAGACGTGTGCTCCGATAAGAGGGCCCTTACATCTGGGGTCCCTCAAGGAGCCATTCTGTCTCCCATGCTTTTCAACATTTACATGAAACCGCTGGGAGAGATCATCCGGAGACATGGGGCGCGGGGTTATCAGTACGCTGATGACACCCAAATAGTCTTCTCTATGTCTCCGACTGATGCAGTGACTGGGGATGGCATCTCTCTTCTCGTGGCCTGTCTGGAGTCGGTAATGGGCTGGATGAGGGAAAACCGACTCAGTCTGAATCCAGAGAAAACGGAGGTGCTCGTGATAGGTTCACCTGGCCCGGGGATGGCGGTGGTTCCACCTGTCCTGAACAGGATCACACTTCCCGTAAAGGACTCGGTACGCAGTCTGGGGGTGCTCCTTGACTCGTCGCTCCATCTCAGGTGAATGCGACGGTCAGGAGCACCTGCTATCAGCTTCAGCTGATCCGCCAGCTGCGTCCTTACCTGGGCCAGAGGGACCTTGAAATGGTGGTACATACCCTGGTAACCTCTCGATTGGATTTCTGCAACGCGCTCTACATGGGGCAAACCTTGTACCAAACCCAGAAGCTACAATTGGTACAGAACATGGCAGCCAGACTGGTCACTGGCATACTCAGGGCCAGTCATATAACACCTGTGCTTAAAGATCTGCATTGGCTGCCCATTCGCTTCCGGGGGCAATACAAGGTGTTGGTTATAACCTATAAAGCCCTACATGGCTTGGGCCCAGGATACCTTGAGGACCGCCTCTCCCCATAGAATCCGCCCCGCACACTCAGAACATCTGGGCAGCAACTACTGAGGGTCCCTGGGGCAAGATTAGCCTCCACAGCGAGGAGGTCATTCACCATCTCGGCCCCGACCCTCTGGAATACGCTGCCCATAGAGCTCCGCTCGGCCACCTCCCTGGCACAGTTCAGGAAGGAACTAAAAACCTTCCTGTTCAAGCAAGCATTCCCCGATATAAGTCCTAGTTAGTCCCCCCGCCCCTCTGACGGCAATGGTGAGCTGGCCAGAAATGTATTTTTGGAATGTATTTTAATGTAATTTTAATGTATCTTTTATTATTGTACTGTATTTTGTGTTTGTTGATTATGCTGTACACTGCCCTGATTGCTAGAAGGGCGGTATAAAAATAAAGCTTTTATTATTTATTATTATTATTAAAATCAATGACAAAGCCAAAGAATATTGCAGTCAACTGTCATGGAGTAGTGTGCAGGAGCATGGAGAATAAAGACATGGACAGTCCAAGCTAGGTTATTTCTACCTTTTTGTGTTAATGAGGTATTG
>NW_024812511.1:0-2605 GCF_019175285.1 Sceloporus undulatus
CAAACTGACATGCCCTTCCTAGCTTGTGTGATCTTCCTCATAAACAACTTTGGCCATCTTGACCACCTTCTGGATTGCTTGTCCACATCTGTATTGCTTTTCCAGTCTGTGAAATGTTGGGGGATATGGGATAATGTATCTGGATCTAAATATGGGGTGGGCCCAGTGTCCCTCAAGTCCAGAGTGCTCCCCAGAAATGTTTTTTAAAAATGACATTTGCCTCTAAAATTTGGCAAGAAATGACTAAATGCACCATAATTCTTTTGTGGCTAAATGTACTATATGTGTTGGGATAGTCAGTATCCTAATCCATCCTCAATATCCCAGCCATGGCCTAAATTATATTGTTTATTATACTGAAAGGATTCAAGACAAACTGGATCTCAAAGGCAGTAGGTTTTTTCTTGCTGACAGAATTTAAAGTTTATTTTCTGGACTGAATTCTGAAGTGATGAAATAATATTTGGATGAACCATGTGCTTTCCTCCCCTTTTGCTTAGTCACTCTCTGGATGAGGGCTATTTTCTGTTGCAGGTGACCTTTGCGGATGTGGCAGTATATTTCACTGAGGAGGAATGGAAACTGTTGACGAAGAAGCAGAGACTTATGTACAGTTATGTGATGATGGAGAATTATCAGAATGTGGCCTCTGTGGGTAAGGAACCTGAATCCATTCTCCTTTCTATGAAGACTGAAGTCCCTTTTATGCTTAATTATCATGGTGCTATGGTTCCACTAGAATTATAGAATCATAGCGTTGGAATAGACCACAAGGGCCATCCAACCCCCTTCTGCCATGCAGGAATACACATTCCAAGCCTCTGTTTAAAAACTTCCAAAGAACAGGACTCCATCAAACTCCAATGGAGTATATTCCACTGTCGAAGAGCTCTTACTGTCCCAAAGTTCCTCCTAATGTTTAGGTGGAGCCTCTTTCTATGTGGCTTGCATCCATTGTGGTGTCTCCTTTTCTCTGTAGCAGCAGAAAGCAAGCTTGCTCCATCCTCAATACGACCCTTTCCAATATTTAAAGATGGATTTCATATCCAGTATTAACTTTCTTTTCTCCTGGCTAAACGTACCCAGCTCTCTAAGCCATTCCTCATAGGTCTTGATTTTTTCCAGATCCTTCACCACTTTGGTTGCCCTCCTTTGGACATGCTCCAATTTGTCAACATCCTTTTTGAATTGTGGGGCCCAGAACTGGACACATGATTATTCCAAGGGAGGCCTGACCAAAGCCGAATAGAGTGGCACTATTACTTCTCTTGATCTAGACTATTCTTGTAATGATGCATCCTAGAATCACATGGGCCTTTGTAGCTGCTGCATCACACTGTTGGCCCATGTTCAACTTGTGGTCTCCTTGGAATCCTAGAGCCCTTTAAAGCATAGTTTAATTGTGATAGCAACATCCTGTAGAATATCTGAATCTGTAGTTCAGTGAGGCACTATTGCTCTCCAGTTTCTAAGGATTCTAAATACTCCATCCTAAACTACCTATTCTAGCATTTTGTGGGGAAAAGCCATAAAGATTAATGCTTTTCACACCCAAATTGTACTCAGCACATCCCTGGGCAAGTTTCCTACCTTTTTTTGGCGCCTCTTCCATCCTTTTAAAGCTCTTCTTGGGGGAAAGACCTCTCTTGGGCCTGCAGTGGCTCAGGGAGGGCTCAAGAGTGGCAAAATGGCCTCCACTTCCCCAAAGGGATGCTGTGGGATGCTTAGGGGCAAAATATTATTTCATTCCGCCCCCCGTGTCCCCCCCCAGCAATACAATGTGGGGTTGCCCCTGAGATCTCCTCCAAATCCCATCAGTAGTCCATGCCTGTCTTATAGATGTTTTAAGGCTAGTTTAAGGCTGCTCCATAGCGCTTGACCCTCACCAAAATTGGAGTCCAGGTCCCAGCTCCTTTGCTCTGCCTTTGCCAAGGAATTATTTGTATATTGATTATCCCACCTTTCTCAACAAATGGGCCTCAAAGTGTCCCTTTTATGCATCACACTCTGTGTGTATGTGTCTGTGATAAAGAGACAGACAGAAAGTGAAAAATTGAAAGGCAAGGAAGAGATGGTGAAAATGAGATGCTGATGGGCAAGAAAGAAGGTTAGAGAGCAGAGGGAGAAAGGGAAGGGGATCAGGCCTATGGGAGCCAGGAGGGGAAGGCAGGAGCCAAGCCAGGATCGCCTACCTCTATGCAAAGAGGAAGGGACCTCTGGGAAGGGCCAGGAGAGGGGCCTTGGGGATTGGGAGGCAGTTCTGACAGATTTTCAGAATTGGTTTCAGTGAACTAATGAGAACCGGATCAGGTCCTTGTTTTCAGACATATTAAGTGGTTTTATTCAGCAGTTATGAGTAATATTTAGGAAGGAAGGAAGGAAAGGAGGACACAATTAGAGAAAAAGCACTTTTATTTTCCAACCTGAGCTTCCTTAGCTGCATTTTTGGTTCCAGAGGCCCTTTGTTACCCAAAATGATGCAGTCTGGGGAGAAAACTTGCAAGTGCTATGCTTTTTGGGGGGGGGGGGGATTTGGTAATTAGCTCAAAGAAGAGACGTAATTTTGTTCAGACAACAGTGACCTCGGAGGTCAGCCCAACTATAC
>NW_024812512.1:0-2605 GCF_019175285.1 Sceloporus undulatus
TTAGGGTCGCCATAAGTCAGAAACAACTTGGAGGCACACAACAACAACAAGAGAAGTAACACCACTAACACAATGCAGCTAAAAAGAAAGAAAGAAAGAAAGAAAGAAAGAAAGTAGACGTGGGAGTTGTAGTCCTTGTTTCAGAGGGATTGAAAGGGCCTTACTGCAGGGCTGGACCCCTCTTCTTTCTGGCCCTGTGGATGCTGGGAGATCCAGTCCAGGAAATACACTTTAAATCCCATTGGCAAGAAACAAGGCTACTACTGCCTTTCAGATCCAGTTTCCCCTAAATCCTTCATGAGGCCAGAAACCCCTTTGTTAGGAAGCCAACACCAAATATCTCAGGAAGGCCCTACATCTCCCAAGGCCCCCTCCCTCCAGGACCTTCTTCTGCTCTTCCCCTCAGTCTCTCTCTCTCCCCTGAAGGCCTCAAATGTCAACTGCCAAGTGCTTAGGCGGAAGCAGCCATTTTGTGTTTCAGCTGCCATTTTGTGTTCTGGCAGCCATTTTGTGTTCCAGTGGCCATTTTGTGTTCCAGTGGCCATTTTGTGTTCTGGCAGCCATTTTGTGTTTTGGTGGCCATTTTGTGTTCCAGTGGCCATTTTGTGTTCTGGCGGCCATTTTGTGCTTCTTGTGACTGTGGAGAATAATGTTCTGGAACTTTCTCTGAGGCCTCAGTTGAACAGAGGCTCCTCTTTCTCTCCTGAGGCTCCAGAGAGAGAAGGAGGCCAGGCTCCTTGGTCCAAAAGGAAAGAAGTGTGTCTCTTTGTGTGTCTTTTGTGTCTCTTTTCTGAGAGGGTTTTCTTATTACACAGCTCTGCTCCTTCTGGGGAACATGGGTTTCAAAAGGGATCAGAAATGGGGAGGATAGTTTTAATACAAGCCTTATTCTTCTTCTTCACAAACATTGGCTTTGGCTTCTAAGAGGAACCTAGTCCCCCAAAAAAGGCTAAAAGTGTCTCCTTTGGGAGGTTTTAAAAGCCTCCCCAGTTTCCTTATTAATAGATTTTCAGGCAAGAAGGAAGGAGACAGACCAGAATAACTCATATTACCAGGAATGAAACAAACAAACATACAAACAATGAACAACAAGAAGAATAAGGATTAGACTGAAAAACAAACTGCTTATATTTTAAAAAAGCAAAACCATTTTTAAAAGGATAAAAATTTTACTTGGGTGCTTCTATCCTTTTATAACCAATTTAGGCTTTATCTGCATTATAGAAATAATCCGGATTGAAACCCTTTTAACTCTCCTTTTTCCATCCTATGGAATCCTGGGTTTTGTAGTTTGTTGTGGCATGAGAGCTCTCTGGCAGAGAAGGCTAAGTGTCCAAAGGTAAAATCCCAGGATTCCATAGCACTGAGCGGTTAAAGCGGTGTCAAAGTGCCTTATTACTATAGTGCAGATGCAGCCTTCTTGGGAAAGGGGCTGATGCTGGGGAAAAGAGAAGGAATGCAGAAGGAAAGGAGGACGGACTGACGGACGGACGGATGGAGGGCCACCTGCAGCTGGACTGGCCTCCCTGAGCGGTCAAGACCTGAGCTGGGTTGTGGATGATGGGCACTCTTAATATTAACATCAACATCTTTCACTATTGATTGTAATTGAGGAGGGGATCAGGTTCAATAGCATCAGGGAAATGTTTAGGTGATGTTAAGGTTTGGAAATCCTTTTTGTGTTCTCACATCCATCGGGTGTCATCAGGAAATCTTTTTCTTTAGGATCAGAAATCCTGTTTGGGGTCCCTTCCGACTTTAGGGCCCTTTCATCCTCCATTTTGGGTTCCCTGAAGGCCTCAAACTGCCAACTGCCAAGCGTTGACACTTACGAGGCCATTTTGTGTTCGGGTGGCCATTTTGTGCTGCTTGTGCCTGTGGGGAATGTTCCGGAACCTTCTCTGAGGTCTGAGTTGAACCAAGAGGCTCTTCTTTCTCTCCCTGAGGCTTCAGAGAGAGAAGGAGCCCAGGCTCCTTGGGCCAAAAGGGAGGAAGTGTGTCCCTTTGTGCCTCTGGCCCTCCATTGTGGGGCACCTTAGGAAGGAAGGAAGGAAGGAAGGAAGAAAGGAAGGGGAGGCAGGGATTCAGGGCCAGTGGGGAGGCTGGGCTTTGGGGGCTGGAAGAGAAAGGTGGGGAAAGCCTTTGGGCCCTAGCTGGGGAGGGTCCACTGGTCCTTGCCTCTTCCTTTGGGAAAGGAGACCCCCTCAGCCCCCTGGACTAACTCCTGCCATTCATTCCTAGGGCTGGGACTCAGATGAGTTTCCTAGGCATTGTCACCTTCTGCCCTCCATGGCCATTGGCACTGACCTTTCCCCATTGCCTTCCCTCCCTCAGCCCTTGGACCTCCTCCTCCTTCGCACTCAGAGCAACCCTTCTCTACAGTTGAGGAGACGGCCTCTGACCCAGGGAAGCTCCAGCGATAAAGGACTGCAGAAGAGCCCTTTCTAGGGCTGCAGGAATCAGGGTCCTTGTATTGAAGGTAGGTCTTTATTCCTGGAGCTGGAAGAGGACCTTTGTTTAAATGTTTCAGTCCAGGATTGTGTGGAAAGGTTGCAGCTGAGAGACTGAGCCATTGGGAGAATGAGGAACCACCAGGCCAGACAGC
>NW_024812513.1:0-287 GCF_019175285.1 Sceloporus undulatus
TGAGTTCCAGGCCAGGTGAAGAGCCACAACTCCCATCATCCCTGACAGAACATTTGCATTCTGTTTTACTTCCACTTCTTCATACACCCCAAATTCCTCTTGCCACTGAGAAGTTATGATATTCAAGTACAAGGACTTAACCTCCAGCAGGATTGGGATCATTTTATAAAAATAACAATTGGGACAGATCCATAGCAGAACTGAATTGGCAAATTGGTTAAAAACTCAGCTGTGATATCTATCTATCTATCTATCTATCTATCTATCTATCTATCTATCTATCTATC
>NW_024812513.1:297-2605 GCF_019175285.1 Sceloporus undulatus
ATCTAGTTATCTATATTATTCTTAGTTACATTTAAGGGTGTATCTATACTGTAGAAATAAATGAAATTTGACACCACATTCACTGCCATGGCCCAATCCTACTGAATCCTGGGATCTCTAGTGTTGTGAGGCACCAGCACTCTTTGGCAGAGAAGGCTAACAACCTTGAAGAACTATAAATCCCAAGATTCCATAGGATTGACCTATAGCACTTAGTGGTGTCAAAAACAATATTTCTACAGTGTAGATGCGGCCTATTTCCCACATTTCCTCTAGTAAGATCAAGCTATATAGACGTATAGCATGACAAGCATAGCTTTTCTTCACTCAACTTTTTCCTTACAACCATGCTATGCTGTGGGTCAGGCTGAGAGAGAGAGAGTGTCAGTGACTGGCTCAAGACTGTCCAGTGTATTTCGTAAGTTAGTCAGGACTAGAATCTGAATTCCCGCAAATCTGAAAGTAAGAATTTGAATGTAAGTTCTTACTGAACTGTTTTTCTGTGAAAAGAAAAAAAGATGCCAGAAGTGGTGGATGAACATGGCAGAATTACAAATGGAAAGTAGTGTTGTCTGGCTCCCTTGAAAATTTATATCAATAAGGTTTAGGAGATTATTGCACAGCAATTTGCCTGTGGGATAGATGTGGGATTTAAAAGGCAAAGATGGATTTTACTGCCCTGCCCTCTAGGCAGGCAGTATGTAACCTATATACAATCCGCACTTCTCTTGGCTTCTTGCACAGTTTTTCAAGAAGCGTTGGTTGCCTATGGGTCACATACTGCCTGCTTATGGGGCAGGGCAGTAAAATTAGTCTTTGACTTTTTAATCCTGTGTCTATCCTGCAGGCGAATTTAAGCGCAATAATCTCCTTAGTCTAGGAAGCACCGTTAGATTTACCTAGCACCCTACAGCTGCCTGAATCCCCCAGCCAGTATGACCACTATCATGCTGGTTGAAGGTTAGAGTCCCTCAAGTAACTCCCCCAAGCTTCCAGCAAGCATTCTGGCACACGAGGAAATATGTGTATCTGCACTTTCAATTTTTATATTTTTTGTGGATTTTTTGGGCTATCTGGCCGTGTTCTAAAAGAATTTATTCCTGACGTTTTGCCTGTGGCTGGCATTTTCCCTCTGAAGATGCCAGCCACAGATGAAGGCAAAACACCAGGAATAAACTTTTCCAGAACGTGGCCATATAGCCTGAAAAACCCACAACAACAACAACAACAACAACAACAAAAACCTATGGATGCCACCCGTGAAAGCCTTCGACTTCACTTTTAATTTTGTTTGTCAGTGTGGATAGGCTTGCCATATCCTGCCTGGGGGCGGGGCCGCACGGTCGCGGCCTGGTTTGGCCCCGCCCCCGGGATTGCCACTCTCCCCGGCGAGATATAGCAAGCTGAGGGAGGCTTTCCCTTGCCCAGGCCTGCAGGGAAAGCCTCCCTGAAGGGGAGGAGTCCCTCTCCGCTTGGGCTCCGCCCCCTCCAAGGGCGGGGCCCAGGCCCAGAGGGAAAGCCTCCCTGAAGGGCAGGAGTCCCTCTCTGCTTGGGCTCCGCCCCCTCCGAGAGCGGGGCCCAGGCCCAGAGGGAAAGCCTCCCTGAAGGGCAAGAGTCCCTCTCTGCTTGGGCTCCGCCCCCTCCGAGAGTGGGGCCCAGGCCCAGAGGGAAAGCCTCAGAGGCTCCTATTCAAATGTAGGACACAAAAAAGTGTCCTACATTTGAAAATTTTGTCCTACATTTGTCCCGGTTTGGAGGTTCTGATGAATGGCAACCCTAAGTGTGGAACAACATTTTCCTTATTTACAAGGGTTGTGAGATTAACCGGATATAGAGGGGACATAAAAATGATGTACAGAATATAAAACACTGTGTGTTTTATATTGTGGCTCTAGAGCTGCTGGTACAGCTCAGAATTAATGCATTTTGAAACTTCTTTAACTTCCATGGCTCCATTCTATGGAATCCTGGGATTTGTAGTTTGTTGTGGTGCTCTGATAGAAGAGGGTAAACATTTTACAAAATTACATATCCCTAAATTCCATAGCATTGAGCCATGACAGTTAAAGTGGCATCAAAATACATTATTTTTGCAGGCTTGGAAGGCTAGAACAGTTGTGGCCTTAGACAGGAAAGGGACTATAGAACAATAAAGTTAACATCCTCAAAGTCTCTGAGGAGCATACTTTTTTTTACTTCCAAGAACTCCATGGGTACATCTGTTCTGTAGAAATAATACAGTTTGACATCATTTTTAGTGCCATAGCTCCATCCTATGAAATCCTGGGATTCTTTGAGGCTTTAGCCT
>NW_024812514.1:0-2605 GCF_019175285.1 Sceloporus undulatus
GATCACTCCCTTCCCCAGGCAGCGACCCAACCAGGAAAGGGGAGGGGATGGATTCACCCCCACATGCCTCCTTACCAGTTGGGTCGCTACCTGAGCCAGGCAGTGACCTGACTGGGAAGGAGGCATGGGGGCTGGATCCATCTCCTCCTGTTTCCTGGTTGGGTCGCTGCATGAGGAAATGCAGCTATCCAACTGCAAAAGGAATGGCACTGGCATGCGCACCCTTCTCGGCTGCTTCCTTCCTTCTGGGCTTTTTTCATCCCAGGGGAAGAGCCTGGGAAGGAGGAGGAGGAGTTCACGCACATGTGGCGGCCTTGACCTCACAGATAATTAAAAATGCAAGTGTCAAAACTGCAGATGTGGAGGGCCAACTGTATGTATGTAATACACACACACACACACACACACACACACACAGAGAGAGAGAGAGAGAGAGAGCGCATACCACTTCACACACTGCAGCAGCATAATTCAAATTCAAATGGCTGCCAAAATAAAAAACATCTTTACAGTACCTGCTGATAGACAGAAGGGAGCGGGTCAGATGGACATCCTGTAGGAGGGAGTTCCACAGCCTTTGAGCAAATGCAGAGAAGGCTGTGTGCCATTAGTGTAGAGACATCTAAGAACATGAGTCCTCCCCACTAGCTGGCTGTGTAAAGTTTTCCTTTCCCACTCTTTGGTCCTTGCACTATTTGCCTTGTTCCCTCTGTAACAATTGACCAATGTCTCCAACCCTTGATGAACTCCTGCCTTCCAAAATACTGTTTCCCTTCACCGCATAACTCAGTTTAAAGTCCTCCTGATCAAATTTTTGAGACTGTTGTCAAAAATGTTTCTTCCAATTGGAGTGAGGTGCAACCCATCCCTTGCCAGAAGTCTCCCTCTCCTGAAACCACATGCCATGATCGGTGGCACCATTTGCGGCTACAGTAGTTCCCAACTCTCCTCAGCTTTAAAACTGAAACCGTTTTTAAACAATAAAGGCGATAAGCACTATCTTTAAACAACAACAACAACAATAAGGACTACATAAAGTAACAATAAATCTATGGCAGAGGGAACCTGGAAGGTGACACTGCTGAGTTAACTGAGTGCACACTGTTTCTGCATTTTGAATTCTATTGCAGCTACTGAAGTAAGTTGAAGACAAAAGAAGGAACGTGGGGGAGGAGAGAGAAACTAGGGAGTATATCAGACGGGAAAACGTTGCACTACAGTTCTGACGTGAATGTGGAGCCAACGATGCGGATTCACATTACAACGTGAATGTTTTTTCACACTAGGTTCCCTTCCGTCATTGTTCCGTTGCGAGGGGGAAACGAAGTCACTTCGAATCCATGGAGATTCACGGAATGTGAATTCATACAAAGCAGAGTGAGGGCAAATTGTTTTACCACACCAGCGGTTTCAACGATTCAAATCAGTACCATCGCGGGGGTTTGGATGCATCACGATCACTTGTGCTTCCGGGGACAGCAAGGGAAGGAGGCGCTTCCTATTTCGCATCATCACATGATTTTTTTAATGGTGGCTCCAGCCCATCGTGTGTTTTCTTTCGCGTGCATGCCCTTTTTTAATCCAGGAATTCCGCAATGTCCCCTGCAACTCAGACCCCAGCCCTGCGCGGTCTGCAGTTCATCATTTCTGCAATGACCATGCTGCTTGCCAGGTATCAGCAGCTGCGGCTGAGGAGGGAGGAAAGCCGCAGGAGGGTGCTGAGATTCCTTCGTGTGTGGATGAGATCCAGGGGGGTCCGGGATCTCTCCACTAGGGATGTTTTCCAGCTCTTGAGGCAGGGCGATATTAATCGGGTTCTGGCTCATGTTGCGACAATGCCGGAACCCCGGCGCTATTGGATCCGGCCCCAGATGGAGGGGGGCTGGTGGAATGAGGAGTTGCTCCACTTGTGGGACAACGACGTGTGGATGCAACACTTCAGGATGCCCAGAAGCACCCTCTTTGAGTTGGCAGATGTCCTCCGGCCCCACATAACTGCAATGGACACCGTGATGAGGAGGGCCATCACAGTGGAGGAGAGGGTCGCCATCACCATTTATTGGCTTACCAGCCAGCTGATGTATCAAAAGGTGGCCATGCAGTTCCAGATTGGGGGCTCCACAGCGGCTGTTATATGTATCCAGGTGTGCCAGGCCATTGAGAAGCACCTTCTCAAGAAGACTGTACGGCTGGGAAATCATCATCGGGTATGTATCTTTCAAAGCAACACTTCATGGCTTCGTGCAAGCGTATATCTACACAGGGCACATACACTTTCTCTCTCTCTGTGTGTGTGTGTGTGTGTGTGTGTGTGTGTGTGTGTGTGTGTATACACACACACACGTATATGCCAACGTATTTTGTGTGTGTGTGTACACGTGCATGTTCCAACCGTGTACATATGTGTGTATACATATATATATGTATATATGTATATATATATGCACATGCACACTCATAGACATACATATATATATAGCTTTCATACATGCGTACATGCGTATATATTCAGATACTGACACACATGGCACACCTAATGTATGCATGCATATGTGTGGAACTGTGTCTGTATTCTGTGTATATGTACATGTGTGTGTGTGTGTGT
>NW_024812515.1:0-2605 GCF_019175285.1 Sceloporus undulatus
TGTTCCCATCACTCCCCATTTTGTAATGTGACAGGCCCATTCCAGGGCCCATGCGATAAACCCCTTGGTCTTTGGTGCTCTTAAATTAGCTTACAGTTGTAAACCGCTTAGACACTTAGTTCAGTATGAAGTGATATATAAATGAAGCTGTTTGTTTGTTAAATTGCTACTCTACAATGAATTCTCTGTATATGCAGCACCAGGTTCCTCCAACTTTGTTTCTCATTATGTATGTACCTCACCTTGGTTTTTCCTGGACTGGATCAATTTAGACTTGTTCCCTTACTTCTTTTGAGCAGCATACAAAGTGTTGCACCTCATCCAAACACTTACGCCAGCTTCAAAGCATTATTTTTCAACCACAAAATGTCATGCAGCATTTTATTATTTCTTTTTTTTTTATCCCACATACATTACATTGTGTGGGACAAAGCAAATAACCAGAATGGCAAAATGCAATTGACTTGTTGACAAAAACTCAGTCAAAGAAACAGAACATGGCAGGTATGTAAACTTTTAGGGCATATTTTAAAACATTTGAAGTGACAACCTGTAAAATTTTGATCACATAGGTCATGATACGATCAGAAACATGGCAGATACAGGACTGGGGTTAAAACACGATAAACTACAGCTATCTTCTAATGCATAGAAGAACTTCCCAATGGTTCTGCTATTCCTACTCCTTACTTAACTTGAAATTGCTGGCAGCTGTTTGGGAAATGTAGCCTTGAGAAGTTAATCCTACATTCTTCCCAGTTTTGCAAAGAGCATGCCACATGAGAACATGGCCATTTTAAACCTTAATTAAATGTTAACAATCCCATTTATAGCTTCATTACCGCATATAAGTGATACCTAGTAATAAAGGAGGAGTTTGCCTGTTGGGAAAAAAATTGCATTCTATATAATCATGTTCCAAAGGTGACATTCAACCATCGGCTGTGATCAAATGCCAGAGCATTCTGTTTCCTTTTGTCAGATATTTTAATTCTCCATATGCATTTTTATGTTTTCATGTTTGAACTCCTGAATTCAGCTATCTTCTTTTTTTTATAGAACTACAATATAATGTTCCAAATTTCAATTAAAATTTTGCTCTAATAATATAATGTGGTCATTTCGTTTGACATGATTAATTTGTCTCACAAGAAGTTTGCTGCTGAAGTAGAGAAAAATTGCCATTAATTTTTATTGATTGCTATATGCACAAAGCAGGATAGAAATCCCTTTGAATTAAAATAGATTTCCAAATAAAAAGTGTACTTCAAAATGAAGTACATGTTGATAAGCATATTATATGAGATTACTATTCTAGAAACATGATCCCGAATTTTAGGTTGTGTATCAAGGCTTTTTCACATTGAAATTCTTCTGTATATTAAAGTTGCTCTGCCAGTGGAAATTTATAATGAAAGTGAGAAGTGTTGTCTAATATTTTGTATCTTTCCTCTGACATACTGATTTCTCCATAGCTTTCCTGTCTTCCTAAAGTCTGAAATCTTGTCCTATGCTTAGGTTGTCAGAGTGCTGCTTGAAACATTGTTCAATCCTGAAGGTTTTTGTTCCTTCCATTGTAGTGAACTGGGACCTGATATATTCAGGTCTTCTGCAGTTTATCAAAGGGTATAATGAAGTAAAACTAAGCCACAAAGAGTACAAGTTATCGCTTTATTGATGATGACTATATGGAGGAAATATATATTAACAGAAAATAGATTAAGAACATGTCCTGACATCCCTTTGGCTGAATGCTGACACAGTTTCATGTGCAAATGGTCCACAGTTTGTTCTTTTAGCTCCATATGGGTTTTCTTAGTGGGCAAAATGCTAACATTTACCATTCAAAAGACCTAGAGAGGAATGTGTTTCTGGAAGGTCTGAGGTGGCACTAATTCTCCTTCCTTTTCCCTTCTGAGACTGAAAGAGTAGGAAGATGACTGATGTTCTTAACAGCAGTTTATCTCAAAACTAGCTACAGCTCTGTTGCCAGTTGTGCTTAAGGCCTCTTTACAGAGTATACAGAATTCAAAAGACAAACAAATAAATAAACAAAACACTTATTATGAAGCAGTTAAATGTGGGCTTCAGATCAATCTATCTTACATACAGGGCTATATTGTTTAAATGAACATAGCCATATAGTTTCCTCCACAAACAGAACTCACTAGGATTTTTCCTACCACTTTTACAAAAAGAAAAAAGGGAAATAGTAGTTCCGGAAGCCTATGGGAGAAATCATATTTCCTTGAAATAATTTGCAGGGACCTTATACCTTTTGAAATTCCAAATTTTATTTTCTCTTGTTATGCTCCCTCTGGCTTTACAGTAGGTTTTTGTTTTGTTTGAAACAGTTGCCTAGATCTACTTATCAGGGTAAATGGAAGGTCCATTCTGCAGCCAGTTGGGACATAGGCAAAAGCCATTTATTTCAGGTTTGAGGAGAGGTCAGGCCAGGAAAGATTCTGGTTAGAACAACAACAATATTTCAGGGCATACAGAGCAAAACCATAGTTTGAATGCCACTGGGTGAAGTCAACTATAGTTTCAGTATTATCACTTCCTTAGATAAAATCACAAAGCAGAAGGGGAAAGAAACAGATAA
>NW_024812516.1:0-2604 GCF_019175285.1 Sceloporus undulatus
ACAACATATATCAATATCAAGAACATATTAACTCTTAAGGTTTAACTCACCCCTCCCAACACAAGAGCCGTCTCGGCCTGGCTGGGTAACTCCCTAACATTGTAACATTCCAATCCTAATAAGCAAGCACAGAAGCTAGCCATCTATCTATCCCCTTCTAGTACATTCTAACTAACCAATATATATCAAACTTATTATGTCCTTAATCAAATAACATCTAAACAAAACCCTAAACTAAAAATCCCTCTGACAGAATCCCCAAATGAATATATAAATGATCAATGAATATATGAATGCAGGGGAGTTCTGACAATTCCATAAGAAACAGCCATAACAGTTAGAGTAGAATCATAGTACTAAAACTGTGTGGTGTGAAAGGCCCATGGTTTCAGAGTAGATGAGAATACATTTGTAATACTGATGATTTGGATATAATACATGGTTGCTGGCTTTGGAGTATTCTGTGCCATTTGTGTTGAATTTAGTTTGTGGTTAAGTATATCTGGTGTGCTTTGTTGCTGCTTAAGATTAATAATAACTCTGCAAAAATAATCACACAACTCCTAGCAAGTAAGGTACTTGTTTTTATCAGATACTTAACTTCTCTTGCTAATGCATAAATAGCTTGTCCTTACACACCCACACTGTGTTTTCTTTTCTTCCTATGATGAATATGAGTGACCCAAGCCACAAAGTGACAAAAGACCAGCAATTTCCTGAGGTTCACAATACTGTATATTCTAATGCCAAACCATTATCGGCTTCGTGGATTTGGCTTGCGTCTAGCTTGGAAGGAGACGTTGAGTCTCATTAAGGACAGAGATCTAAGTTCAGGCAAGGACATTGGAAGCAGTTTTGTTTCAGGCCAAAGTTATAACCTGCTAAGTTGTATTGTTCAAAATATAATGAGAAATGAATATTATAGTTTGGCATGGAGTCCATGAGCAAAGCAACGTGAAGCCTCTGCATCAAGTGAAAGTTATGCAAAGTTGCCGCCAGAACAACCTTCAAAAACTGGAGAAAATATAGCTAGAGTGAAGGAACAGAGGAGAAAATACCTTTTCCCTAATAAGGCTGGGATCCAAAGAGCTACTCTGGGCACACACAAGGGGATGCCTACTGGAATGTGTGACTTCTCATGCCATATTGCAAACTGTCATTCAAATTCCCCTTAATTTCTAAAGTTCCTTGCCATGTGGCATAGTGGGCCGCTGTTCAACAAACACCGTCCCAAATTGACCTCTGTTGTGCAGTTCTTGTGCATTCAGGCCTAAGACTGCAATCTTATGAATGTTACTTAAGGGGAAAAATAACTGAATTTAATGGCACTTGTTTCCACTCCCCCATCATGGGATGGGGATTACCTTCTCAGATTCCCTTCTGTTGAAAAGTAAGTCTGTAACCCTTGTAGAAGCTGAGAAATGAGATAAATAGTATGCAGTCAAATGTGCTTATTTGTTTTCTAAGCAACTAGCTTAGAAAGAACTTCCTGATTCGTCTTAAAGCCAATGTTTTGAGCTTCCTAAGTGATTCCTGATCTTTAAAAAAAGTAAAGAACTTGATGTAGCTGTGATTAGATGTCTCCCTCGCTTCTTCAAATTTTGCAGTAAACATTAGAATTAATTATCTAGTCTAAGGACTTTATTGCACTGCCTCTGGTGCCCAACTTACCTCTTACAAATTTGAGGCTGATTTAATCTCACAGACGTTTTAAAATTGCTTCCCGTTGCCTCCAGTGTTGAATTTGGGCCCTGTAACTTGCTTCGGTGGCCATTTTTTCCAAATCAGAAGTTTTGGAATTGGAAAAAATATCTGCCGAAGCAAGTTATGGGGCCTGAATTCAATATTGGAGACAATGGGAAGCTGTTTTGAGGAAAATGTCTGTGCGATAAAATCAGCCCAACTTCCAAATTTGGCTCAAATTCGGAAGAGGTACGCCGGGCACCGGAGACAGTGCAATAAAGTCCTAAGTCATATCTTCTTGAACCATGCGGATTTCTCTCCCTTCCCATAATTTTAAATATATATTTTTTAAAAATACTCTGATTCATGAAGATATGGCAAGAGGCAGGGCTGGGGCAGAGAAAGACTGTGGTTTATGTCAGACTTGCCAAGTAACCCAAATATTCATTTTGGTGTGAGACAGGTGCTATGCGACAACCCTTCAGTTGTTATCTGGGTGCCTGAGCTTTTGTAGAACAATACATGGGTGAAACTGTGAAGTCAATTTTATCAGCAGTGCAAATTGACAGGTGTGCAAATACATAGAACTGAAGCAACTTTATTTTTCCAGACGCCATTTTTAAGGTCTGATCATACAGACTTCATTACTTTAATATTAATATATCCCCATCCCCTTCGTAGCATTTAATATACAGTGTGCTTGAAAGAATGCATTCTTTCAAACTACTTGAAAAATGGCAGAGCGTTATTATGGGATTTATCTGGAACAGGAAGAAAGCCAGAATTAGTAAAAAAATAATGTGCGATAAAAAGTCTAGAGGAGGTTTGCGGGTGCCTGACTTAAAATCTTATTATTTTGCTGCGGCTTTATGGTGGCTTACTGAGTGGATAACTCTAGAAGATGTACACCTACTTAACTTA
>NW_024812517.1:0-1361 GCF_019175285.1 Sceloporus undulatus
AGAGTTGGAAGAGACTGCAAGGGCTATCCATTCCAACCCCCTGCCATACAGGAAATCTAAATCAAAGCATCCTCACCTGATGGCCATCGAGCCTCTGTTTAAAGACCTCTAAGGAAGGAGACTCCACTACACTCCGAGGGAGTGCGTTCCACTGTCGAACAGCCCTCCTCCTAATGTTGAGGTGGAATCTCTTTTCCTATAACTTGCATCCATTGCTCCAGGTCCTGTTCTCTGGAGTAGCAGAAAACAAGCTGGCTCCTTCCTCAATGTGACATCCCTTCAAGTATTTAAACAGGGCTTTCATATTACCTCTTAACCTTCTCTTCCTCAGGCTAAACACTCCCAGCTCCCTAAGTTGTTCCTCATAGGGCATGATTTCCAGACCCTTCACCATTTTGGTTGCCCTCCTTTGGACACGCTCCAGTTTCTCAATATCCTTTTTGAATTTTGGTGCCCAGAACTGGACACAATATTCCAGGTGTGGCCTGACCAGAGCAGAATAGAGTGGCACTATTACTTCCCTTCATCTAGACACTATACTTCTATTGATGCAGCCTAAAATCGCATTGGCCTTGTTAGCTGCCGCATCGCACTGTTGACTCATGTTCAATTTGTGGTCTACTTGGACTCCTAGATCCCTTTCACATGTAGCCTCATTCAGTTAGATGTCACCCATTCTATATCTGTTCATTTCATTTTTCCGCCCTAAGTGCAGTACCTTACATTTCTCCGTGTTGAAATTCATTTTGTTAGCTTTGGCCCAGCTTTCTAATCTATTAAAGTTATTCTGAAGTTTGATCCTGCCCTTTGAGGTATTACGTACTCCTAATTTGGTGTCATCTGAAAATTTGATAAGTATACCCCCAATTCTATCATCCAAGTCATTGATAAAGATGTTGAAGAGCACTGGGCCCAGGACAGAACCCTGTGGGACTCCACTGGTCACTTCTCTCCAGGATGAAAAGGAGCCATTATTGAGTACCCTTTGGGTTCATCTGGTCAACCAATTACAAATCCTTGTAACAGTTACGTTGTCTAGCCCACATTTTACAAGCTTGTTTGCAAGAATGTCATGGGGAACTTTGTCAAAAGCCTTACTGAAATCAAGATATACTATATCCACAACATTCCCTTCACCAAGCAAGCTGGTAATTTTATCCAAAAAAAAAAAAAAAGAGAGAGATTACATTTGTCTGGCATGACTTCTTTCTCTGAAACCCGTGTTGACTTTTTGTGATTATGGCATTGCTTTCTAGATGTTCACAGACTCTCTGTTTAATGATCTGCTCTAGAATCTTTCCTGGTATTGATGTCAGACTAACTGGAGGATAATTGTTGGGATCCTCTTTTTCCCCCTTTTT
>NW_024812517.1:1461-2604 GCF_019175285.1 Sceloporus undulatus
TGTTTCTCTGAAACCCATGTTGAATTTTTGTGATTATGGCATTGCTTCCTAGATGTTCACAGACTCTCTGTTTAATGATCTGCTCTAGAATCTTTCCTGGTATTGATGTCAGACTAACTGGAGGATAATTGTTGGGATCCTCTTTTTCCCCCTTTTTGAAGATGGGGACGTTTGCCCTGCTCCAGTCTGCTGGGACTTCTCCTGTTCTCCAGGAGTTCTCAAAGATTATTGCCAATGGCTCCAATATTACATTTGCCAGTTCTTTTAATACCCTTGGATGTAGTTCGTCTGGTCCTGGAGATTTATATTAGTTTAGATTGACCAGATATTCATGTACTATCTCCTTATTTATTCTATGCTGAAATTCCCTATTCTGTCCTCTGCTCCATTATCCTCAGGTTGAGCATCCTTTTCCTTTTCTGAGAAGATTGAGGCAAAGAAGGTCCCCTGTTAGCATTTTGCCATCTTCTCCATGCAGTGGTCCTACCATTTCCTTCTTCTTCCTTTTGGTGGGGGACATATCCAAAGTTCCAATAAGTTCCAAGGCTGATCAGTGTAAGTGTTTACATAGTTGAGTTGCTGGTTAAGTTCTACCTTAAGCAGTACTCCAGAGCACTGAGACTTATCTATTCCTTAGAGTGAAAGAACAAGTAGGCTCATAGAATCACAGAACTGGAACAGACAAGAAGGGTCATCCAATCCAGCCCCATTCTACCATACAAGAACACAGAATCAAAGTACCTCTGACAGATGGCCATCCAGCCTCTGTTTAAAAACCTCCAAAGAAGGAGACTCACCCACTCTCCAAGGGAGTGTGTTCCACTGTTGAACATCTCTTACTGTCAGAAAGTTCCTCTTAATATTTAGGTGGAATCTGTTTTCCTGTAGTTTGTATCCATTGGTCTAGGTATTATTCTCTCAAGCAGCAGAAAACAAGCTTGCTCCAGCCTCACTATTACACTCCTTCAAATAGCGGGGTATTATATCACTTCTTATACACCATACAGCAGAGTCCAGAAGATAGACTTTGCAAGTAGTTGACCTGAGCTGGATCATATTGAGGAAGCAGAAAGAGGCTCGCTTCTCTTTAATGGGCCCAGTTGGCATGATGCCTTGCAGAAAGAAATGAAGGTGCCTTGCTTA
>NW_024812518.1:0-2604 GCF_019175285.1 Sceloporus undulatus
AGAATCTGTTTCAACCAAAGAGGACTAGACTTTTGGCAGTGACCCAGTGATCCTTTTCAGCAGCTGCTCCTAGGCTCTGGAATGACCTGCTGAATGAGATCCATCAGATTACCACCTTGGAAACCTTTAAGAAGGCTATTAAGATGGATCTCTTCCGGCAGGCCTTTCCAGACTAGGTCCATCTTTATTTTCTACTTCCCCTCCCTCCACTACTCTCTCCTTTTCTCCATCCCTTTTTCCATCCTATCTGGTCCCCGCTATACATTTATTTTTTACAAATCTTTCACTGATTTTAACTGTGATTTAATACTATTGTTTTAATATCTTTCTGGTTTAATCTCCTTTTAGTATTACTATGTTTTTATACTGGGGGGGAGGGATAGTGGTTTTTAGAATTTTAACTGTACAGTATCTTGTTTTATTGTTGTAATCCGCTTGGATTCTGAGTGATTAAGCGGAATAATAATAATAATAATAATAATAATAATAATAATAATAATATGTTTTAGGGAATTTCTGTGGTTTGAGGACAAAAATTGCTTGACATTTTAACCATTCCCCCCCCCCCAAATATTGGGGGTTGCAGGGGCTTTGGCTGGAACAGAGAGGATTCTGGGGCCACAAGAGCTGCATGCATTATATGGGCCAAACTTTGTCCAGCCCATCATACACCATGGTCCTGGGCTCGCAAAATAGTTTTACAATGGTGTCAGTGGGCTTCAGATTTCGATGTATAGTTGTGACAGCTGGACAGTGAAGAAAGCTGAGATGAGAAAATCAGCTCATTTGAAATTGACAACAGTACATGTGACAGGGATCTAGTGGACCACAACCTGAACATAAGACAACAGAGTGATGTAGCAGCTAAAAAAGCCAATGCAATTCTAGGCTTCATCTATATGAGCATAGTGTCTAGGTCAAGTTCTGCTTTGGTCAGACTTCGCCTGAAATGTTGTGTCCAGTTCTGGGCACCATAATTCAAGAAGGATATCGACAAGCTGGAGGATAGCCAGAGGAGGGTGACCAAAATGGTGAAAGGTCTGGAAATCATAATGCCCTATGAGGAACAGCCTAGGGAGCTGGGTATATTTAGCCTGGAGAAGAGAAGGTTAAGAGGTGACATGATAGCCATGTTTGAAAGAGTATCATATTGGAAAAGGTGCAAGCTTGTTTTCTGCTGCTCCAGATACTACAACATGGATCAGTGGATTCATACTTCAGGAAGAGATTCTACTAAACATTAGGAAGAACCTTCTGATGGTGAGAGCTATTCAATAATGGAACTTTCCCTGGAAGCCAAAATGACCACATTGAAGCTATTGTACTTTGGACATGTCGTGAAAAGTTGTGACTCATTGGGAAGACAATAATGCTGGGAAAGGTGGAAAGCTGTAGGAAAAGAGAAAAACTGCATTACAGGGCAATTGGTTGAATCAAGGTAGATACAGCCCCAGGTCTAGAGACGTAATCTCAGGTCTCTTGGAGGTCTTTTATTCATAGGGTCATCATTAGTCATTAGTCAAAGTTGGCTTGATGGTAAATAATGGCCACAGTGGCCTTGTGCAACCCTGAATAGGATATCACCCTTGTCCAATCTCTGAGAAAGTGCACTTGCTTTGAAATGATGTTTATGCCACTGTACATCTCCAACAAGATTCTAGGCATGATTTGCAAAACCTTTTACCGTAATTAGTAATGCTGTGCCAAAAATTTCCTCTGCATTTCCTCTAAGCATTCTCATTCACATTAACACAATGAAAAGTATTTCCATTTCTCCTCACCCCCAATAGCAAAGAACATGAGACACCAGAGGTGATAACTATGCAAACTCAATAACCTCACATTACCCCTCTCCATATGTAATGGGGATATTTTTTTGCTCCAGAGTGCATGAGAGAGGTGTCAAGAAAAAAAATCTAGGCCTGTTACAGACAGCCAAAATAAAGCTGCTTCGAGTCACAGTGGAGGTTTGGTGTTTCAATGATGTATGTGTCCTAAGAGTCCAGAAGTCGCACCAAAGCCACACTCCATCCATAAGGACCAGAGCGTGGCTTTGGTGTGGGTTCTGGACTCTAAGGACGCATGCATCATTGAAACACCATACCTCCACTGTGACTCGAAGCAGCTTTATTTTGGCTGGCTGTAACAGGCCCTAGTTTCCTTCCTCTCCTTCAGTTTCCCAATACCTTGCCTTTTTCCTTACACAGTCATGTTGCATCCTTCTGAGGTCACTAAAATGAGTACCCATTAATGTCCAGATCATTTGAAAGGGCTTCAGGATGTACTATCCTGCTCTGAAACTGAATTGGGCCAATCTGATCAAAGACTAAGCTGAACCAAATTGATCCAAATCAGCTCAACTCACTCCATTATGTGGGATTTGTTCCTTTACAAGCTATGTAGTCTTCTGTGCCAAAGAGGGCTGGTGCATCACAAAACTACAAATCTGAGGATTCTGTAGGATGGAGCCATGGCAGTTAAAATAGTTCAAACTGCATTATTTCTTCAGTGTAGATGCATTCTGGGTCATAATTTGGTAAAACTAACAAGGCAATTAGTTCTGTTTTATGAATAAATCTATTGGGTTTTGCATTGGGACTTGAG
>NW_024812519.1:0-2604 GCF_019175285.1 Sceloporus undulatus
GTCTGACTGCAGAAAAACTAATATTTGGAAGGGTGAAAGAAGGAAGATGGAAAGATAACTACCATCCCATCATGGGGTGTAGAACAAACAAGAATCCTTTGTTATGAAGGGGTCTTTCCACACTACTCAATTATAGCGCTATCATTCCACTTTTGTAAATGCCCTGATGTCCCCATGATCCTGCTATATTTTGATATTGCTTTGTTAGAGGTCAGTATGGGCTGTAGAGTCTGTGATGATGTATGAAATACTGGGAAGTGTAGTATGAATAGGGCACATAGACCCCAGAGATGTGGAAAGCTGAAAATAAAAGTTGAAGGGGCTTGCTATAGGGTGCACACCCACCCCAGGCTATGCATTTCTTACAAAGTGAACGTCAAAAGATGAGTTCTTGCCAACAGATCAAACGAGACTGGATTCCCTTTCATCCCCTCCTGTGTTCCTAAATACCCTTCCTACCTACCCGTTTCAGGATATTCCCGGTCTTGGTGGTGTATTGTAAAGTCAATGAAACTACCAGAAATCAAATCAGTCCTTGTCATCTTTTAGAAATCAAAGCAATCCACCACTTTGGAAACCTTTTTTGGCCCTTCCAAAATGCTATCAAGTTTTTGTTTCCCATGAAATAACCTTAGTCTGGTCCTAGTTTTAAAGTATATGATTTGGAAAACTTAGTTCCCACACCACAGTTGACTCTCTTGCAATGCCTGGTAGCTGTTGTCCTCAAACTCTTGTTCTGAACCACTCCCATTTCCTGTGGACCATTATCCAAGACAGATAGCTATTACCCCTCAATTCTATTCTCAGACTCTGCTATCCCCTTTCACTTTTCCATTCTGGTTAGCTCTGTATGCTGGATGTTAGAGTGAGTTATTCTCTTATGTGTATTCTTTCATATTCTTTCCAAATAGAGGTTCTGAGTTCATGCATGTCTGAAGTCTCCATCAGTGAATACTGGTATCGTTGGTGCTTCTAGTCCTAATGTTACCCCTCTCTCGCAAACCAAGCCAACTTTCCCCAACTTATTAAAGATACACTGCTACTAGTGGTGGAGGTTTTCTGGGCCTCATACCTTTGTGGATAACTTGTGTGGTTTCATTCTATGAAATCATGGGATTTGTAATCTGCAGGGGTGCATTTAGAATTCTGAGGCAGAGCTCCCATCTAGAACCTCACCAAACTACAAACCCCAGGATTCTTTAGGATGCAAGCTTGGCAACTCAAGTCAAACCATAGTGCTATAATTGTGTACTGCAGAAGGGCCCAAAGAGCTTAATTATATCTCTATTTCAGTAGCGATTTCAAAGGTATTCAGAATTGTAGGAAATAAATAAAATTACCTAGCATTTATCCAGTATCTAAATTAAAGGTAGAAACAGTATGATCCTTTGAGGGGAGCCCAAAAGTTTCAGCACCCCTCCACAAACACATTTGTTGGTCAAAATTCCCAGGCAGGACAGGTTTCACTAAATAATGCTGTTTGTCTCCTCCCTCTTCACCAAAAGCACCCACATGATCCTTCCTGACATTGTGTCACTTCTGGTCACCCAAATGGCAGCTGCAACAGTATGGTCTGACCCTCAGGAGCTCTAGAGGAGCTCAGAATGGTCTAGTGCGTGCAGCTCTCCAAGGCCTGTGAATGTGTATAGAAAGGTAATTGGGTTTTTTTGGAGGGGGGGAGGTTGTTGTTATTTTTGTGCCTTCAGGTTGTTTCTGAGTTATGGCAACCCTATGGTGAACCTATCAAAGAGTTTTCTTGCAATTTGTCCAGAGGTGTTCACCAGCAACTTCCTGAGTCAGGGGGGTTTGTTTGTTTGTTTGTTGGTTTATCAGACTTTTAGTCATGGTTAATAAACAGCCTTTTTGTGGATGGGTTTTGATTTCAGCAAGGTTTCAGAGATAGGTAGGCACAGCAGAAACAACAGACAGAGACTTGCTCTTGCCCCAGGCCAAGGCATGTGGATTTCTACGGGTTAGATTGCAACCTCCTGAAGGTTCTTCATCAACTCTGCCTGGAGTAATGAACTGCCCTGGCCCTGGCCCTGGGCCTGATTTAGAGGCACAGTCAGAGGACTCAGACTCTGAAGACATGGAGGAGGCTGAGATAGGGGCAGATCTAGAGCTGCCTGGATCAGGAATCCCAGAGCAGGCTCAGGGCACTGCTGAGGGAGAAACGGACTCTAGGGCTGCAAGTACTAGGACCTGTGCAGAGAAGGCAGGTCAAGGAGTCTTTGAAGATGTCTTCCAGTCTAGAGGCCAAAAGGAGAGCTAATAGGTTTCAGATGAGGGAAGCACAGGTCCTTTAAAAGACCTCAAGCTGAAGAAGTTCTTTGCAGCCAACAATCAGCCTTGCAGCCTTGTTGTTCCTGTATTCCTTGCTCTTGGATTCAAGTTATCTGACCTCTGGAATTGCCTTGTGACTATGCTCTTGCCTTTGTCCTTAGCTGTGACTGTCTGAGTGGTATGTGTGACCCTTGAACTGGACTCTGGACTACTCCTTGGCATATTCCCCTACTTTGCTGCCCTCAGTAGAGGTGAGCAGCACACCCTCTTCCATTTCTGAAATCTCATCCCTGTATGGATGAAAAAGAGGGTTTTTTTTCC
>NW_024812520.1:0-2604 GCF_019175285.1 Sceloporus undulatus
GCAAAACAACCATTTGTGAATGTTGTGCAGAATAAGTCTCAAGCTGAAAAGAATCTCTTCAGTCCAGGATTTGTGTCATCATAGTCACTTGAAAAACAAGGGGGTTTTTAGACAATTTTTTTGAATATATTCAAATATTTTTGCCATCCATAGAACCAAGTCAACAAAGTGTGAATAAAAAGTGTTAGTGGATAAGCTGACATCATAGTCAGCAGAGGCATTTGTCCAACAATCTTTCAGAGCAGTCTAGTAAAATCTGGAATCATCAAGATGACTGAAAATAGTAACCAAGGAAATTCTGAAGACTCGATCATGAGGACCAGAGTTATTTATATAGTTTATGTGTATTTGGTTTCACCAACTCTTTTGGAGGAAGAAGGCCTAGACCTTGAAAGACACTGAGATTCCCTTCGCCTAGGACATCTTTTCTCAAACACATTGCTAACTACATCTTATTTGCAAAACATGTACCTTTGCAAACTGGAAGCTGTGGAGACCATCCAAAGTGATAACACTGAGCAGCATCAGGCCCAACCCTTGTGTATCCTTTGTTACAGGAAAATTTCACCACATCTCTGTTCACATATTTCTCTGTCCTTGGATGAATATTTCCATGCTCCAGAAGGGGGACATCACATTCTATAGCTAAAGAAAACATTGAACAAAATATTTACTGAAGTGCTTTTTTTTGGGGGGGGGGGGGGGGGGGGAGGCTTAGAATCCACATCTTTGTAGCTATTTATATGTGATCTGTGTAACGTATGTTAATGTATGTTAATGTATGTCTTTAGATGTTAATAACATTTTCAATTTATAAAAAATGACATATTATGATCATGTTTCCTCAGCATTCATAATTTTTATGTTGTAGACTTGCCCAATCCAGTGGTTAAATGCCTGTACTGCAGCCATTCACTCAAAACCACAAGGTTGTGAGTTCAAGACCAGAAAAAGGGCCCAAGCTCGACTCAGGCTTGCATCCTTCCGAGGTCGCTAAAATGAGTACCCAGACTGTTGGGGCAAATTAGCTTACTTGCTGTTCACCGCTATGATCTTCGGAATAGCGGCATATAAATAAAACAAATTATTAAATTAATTATTATTATTAGGATAATACCTTGTTGGTGCAAGACTGCATACTTTGTAAATATCCAGGATATCACAGACAGCCTAAAATGTAGAACACAGAATGGAAACGGCTGGTGGCCCATGGCAAACCAAAGTAACTCTTGTGTTAACGCCAGATGCCGAGAGTAGGGATGTGCTTGTTTAAATTATTTTTCCCCCAGGAGATAATGGATAATTTAAACATTTTTCACCCTGTGGAGTTGTCTGCATCTGCACAGTATGAGGTAAACTCTTGCAGCCATGAGAGGGTCTTTCCTGTTTTTTGTTGAGTGCAGCATTTGCTGGATTGACTTGGACAGTTTGTAAAACATTTGGAAGTTGTGTTTCCTCACCAGTTTCCCTATTCTGCCAGTGATTCCTTTGATGTATGGCAAAAATACCTTCCATTTGGGTGGTTGTTTGTCTTCAAACCTATAGTTTTTTCTGCATCTGGCAGCCCTTCTGATGTCTGAGCCAGAAAAACCAATAGCATGTAGAGCCCAGTCTAGGTGCTTTGAAGCTGCGTGCAGCTGCAATCAAGTCTACATAGGGACTACCAAATGCAGTATTCAAACACAAATCAAGGAATATGAAAGACATTGTAGACTGGGTCAGCCAGAAAAATCAGCAGTAGCAGAACACGTTATAAATAATCCTGGGCATAAAATGCTCTTTGAAAACACTGAAATTCTGGACCATGCCAACAACTATCATGTCAGAATGCATGGGCAAGCCATTGAAATCCACAAATACCTAGGCAACTTCAACAGGAAAAAAGAGACCCTTAATGAACAAAACTACTAGTCCCGAAAAACACCAAAATCAAGACCCAGTAAATGCAAAAAAAAAATCATCCAGGGTGAGGGGAGTTCCCAGCAGATAATGTATCATTAGACACCCTGAGACCTTGCCATTCAAAAATAGAACAATACACAGATTAACATGCAAATTGCTACTTCTCAGCTAACAGTATATATACCTCACCTTCCATGACACCATTCTCTGAATATGCCAGCCACAGCTGCTCGCAAAACATCAGGAATAAACTCTTCTAGATCACAGCCTCATAGCTCCAAAACCCCACAAATAACTACGGATGCCAGCCATGAAAGCCTTTGACTTCACAAAAACAATATTGTATTAACTTACACAGACATAGAGGCTTTGGATCCCATCCATTTTCTGTGCATTGGATGCGGTCATCTATGGTCTCTTTCATGGTTTGAAAACCTTCTTTACATTCATAGTGAAGTGTTTCCTTGAACAAGAAAACCGATTGGGTTGTCTCAAAGACAACATTCTCTTCAAATGGCTTTTGGCATGTTTCTGGGGAAACAGAAAAATGCATATTTTTAATTATCAGCTGTTTTTATCCATAGTACGAATTTATATGCTATAAAAGCCACTACAAAGAGTGGCCTCCAGGCTGTAAGTAAAAGTAAGCATCATCTGCCACACAAGCAAATTAACAGATACCACTTCCAAATTGTAGTTTTC
>NW_024812521.1:0-2604 GCF_019175285.1 Sceloporus undulatus
TTAAACCCCAAGATATTTTGTATAGAGTCATGAACTAGCTTCCAAAAATTTTTTAGTTCTGTACATCACCACCACATATGATATAGCATCCCTTTATGTTTATTACATTTCCAACACATTCCCTCACTAGACTTATACATTTTTTTCAATTTCCATGGAGTTATATACCATCTGTTTGTGTATTTCACTGGATTCAGTTGACAAGAAACAGTGTGACCTGAATCCTATTACTAGAATCCTATTACTATTACTAGGGCCCAAAAGAGGAGATCAATTGAACCAACTGTTGAATGAAGAGTCAACATGTAATGCTAATCCCAGTGATTAATGGAGTTTGCTAAAGTTCAGACTACCAATAGACTTGTATCTGATACCGGCTAACTGTACTACAATATAGTTATTCTCACAGCAGCAAACCACAATTTGCTGTCAAGTGAACCTATAAGATCCCTGTAACTAGGAAGTGTACATCGGATCCATGGTCACCTCATGAGCTGATTTGGGATTTGCAACTGCCTGGTATCAGAAGAAATGGGAGGCCTTTCAGTTCCAGATTTTAGAATATATTATCAAGACAGTGGTTTACTATGGATTAAAAATTGGGTTTATTTAAAAGAATATAAATTGTTACAATTTGAAAGCACAAAAAACATCTACAGTTGGCATGGTTACTTATAATAAGGAAAAATGTAACATAGAATTTAATAATCATTGTGGGGAATCTGGTGGATTTGAGGGGCTTCTGGGGGGTCCTGTGGGCCACACTTAAGAGTCTCTGGCTGCATTTGGCCCATTGGTCACATTTTGCCCCCCCTCTGCACTACACACACATTCCACCATTACAGCACTAATAGATCTTCCAATGCAAAGAATACATTCTTGTGGGATAGAGTTTTGGATGGTAGCCAGCATTCCTGGCTAGGTCTGGGAGTTGCAATCCATCTAGAGAGACTATTTCTGCTGTATGAAGTGAAGAATATCTGAAGCAATCCTTAAATCAGCACTCATTCAGAGTTCAATAATAGTATTGGAATGGTATGTTAAATGGGAAAACCCACAGGACGCTCCACCAGAAGCCCCTCAAAGCCACCAGATTCCCCACAAAAAAATTTTTGGGGGGGTTGATTCCCCAAGCAACCACCCCAAATCAGATATACAAAAAGAAAAAATAATGCCAAATATCAGCCAAAATGTCACTTGGGGTGTGCTCAGACATGTTGCTGCAGTCCACTGGGTGGACAAAGGAAGGAAACATGGCCCCTGCCTTGTTTGCTCCTAAGGTGTAGTGTATAGATCAAAATAGCCTGGACAAGCAATTGTTCTTTGTTCATTCAATTCCTGGATCATATTGCAATGGTATCATATATACAGGAGACCTGTAAATTACATGCGAGATCTATTCCAGGACCCTTTGTATAACATGAAATTCTCAGATAAGCTGGAACACTCTCTGTGTGTGTATGTGTGTGTGTGTGTTTAACCTAAAATGAATGGTCAAGTATTCTCTCTAGGCATTTTCTAAGTCCTCCAGCATGACTCTATGCAGATAATCAAGACAGCATTCAAATGTGACAGGATCTGCTGCTTTTCATGTGTAGGTGAACCTGCATAATAGGAACCCAAATAATGTGAGGTTGAAGGCTTTCATCGCCGGCATACATAGTTTCTTATGGGTTTTTCAGGCTATGTGGTCATGTTCTAGAAGAGTTTCTTTGTGACATTTTGCCAGCATCTGTGGCTGGCATCTTATGTGTTTTTTTGTAGGTTTTTCGGGCAATGTGGCCATGTTCTAGAAGAGTTTATTCCTGATGTTTTGCCAACATCTGTGGCTGGCATCTTCTCTGAAGATCATAGAATAGATTCTATGATCTTCAGAGAAGATGCCAACCACAGATGTTGGTGAAACGTCAGGAATAAACTCTTCTAGAACATGGCCACACAGCCCAAAAAACCCACAAAACCCCCCACATAAGGCACAGTCCTACTATATCCTGCAAATTAAATGAAGAGATGAGTGGGAATTTTGTTTTAATTGTTTTTATAAAAAAGAATTTACACAAATTTGCCTGTTTCTTCAGATTGGAAATAGAAAAAATCAACTTGTGATTAAAAAACCCAAAAACCAAATGTGGAAGCAAAAACCCCAAATAAATTCATTCATTCAGGCCAGAGCCCCCATCCATCTCATAAATTCTAGATTTTAATCCCTGAGTAGTCCCCTAAATTACTTCTAAATAAGTGTTGCCACCCATTGGGTGGTCTTTGGCAAATTATACTCTCTCGGCCTCAGAGGAAGGCAACAGCAAACTCCCTCTGAAGAATTTTTGACATGAAAACTTCATGATAAGGTTGCCTTAGGGTCACCATAAATTGGAAACTACTTGGCACACAACACATTCTTAGTTCTAGAGTTATTGATTTTCAGCCTTTCAATTAGTAAGGTAGAATGGAATGCTGCTAATTCTGCTAGTGACCAGGTCTTTACTTGTGCTTAGAGTCCTGGAACTTGGATTAGTTTGTCCAATATCGTATCTCACAATCTTGACAATAATAGTGGTGATTTCACTTTGAGGTGCAAATCTCATCAAAAAGTGTCAGGAAGAG
>NW_024812522.1:0-2604 GCF_019175285.1 Sceloporus undulatus
CCCCCCTCCAACATCTTTTGTAAATTGTGGGGTTCCTTGGTTCCTGTCTCCCACTCTCCTAAATATGCTATGCTCCAGTCATCTGGAGTCTCACTGAGCATGCGCAAGGGTGCCAATTTGCAATTCAGAACCTACCAATGTGATGGCTTACTTTGCACAGAATCTGGATCGCGTTCAGGGAGGCCATTACAGCAAATTTAAGCTGTAATAAGTAATCACTTAATTACATGAATTTTCGAATTGACCTCGCTATCTTCTCTTTCGAAATTGAGAGCCTCCCGTCCCGTGTGATATCCTCCTTAGAGAGGCAACAGTGAAACAAAAGGACATGGTTGTGGTGACTGTCAGAAGTATAGCTTCCATTGATTTGGAGTGGGCCAAGAGCAAGACATGTCCTCTGTCCTGGTCATATTCTCACCCATCTACTAATAGTGGGTGATGTGAACCCCTACAAAGGTTTGTTCTGCATCTATTGGGCTCTAGTTGGCCATGTGGCCACTTGCCAAAGCACTGTTTGAACTTCTTAGGACTGTGATAGTTGCTTTTATTATCACTTTAAAGCTTTGTTTCTAGCTTTTGTGGCTGTGGAGATGCATGTGCATATGGCATGGAGTCCTGATTGACATGTAGTCAACACCCTTTGAAAATTCTTGCTTTAATAGTTACATAGAAGTGGAAATTTTAGCAGATGTTGCTTTTCTCCAGTTTTCAGTCGGGCAACCCTATTGTCCACTATTTAAGAACAGGAAGGCCAGCCACCTCTTCTTCCATGTTTGTGGAACTAGAACCTTGAACAGTCAAACAGTAGCTTGCACATGTGGAAGATTTTAACATCAAAACCATTTTCAGTGAAGGCCTTTCAGTAGCTAGCCATCTAGTACAATCATAATATAGAGAAATGCAGTGATGGACGTGCATGTGTGAACCACTTTTCTGCTTTTGTTTCTGCAGTTGGTGACAAGAAGCCATCTATCTTACTGAACCCAGGTGAGCGTTTTGCTCAGGATACCTGTACTGATTCTATGATGTGAAAGCAGTTCCAGCAAGAAGGGAAGGCAGCTGGCCTGGAGACCCAGAAGACAGGATTTCTCCTGTCTTTATCTCCAGGCTGTCAATACATTTTTTGGAATTTAAGTCACAAGGACACTTGACTTTGCTCTGATTTCTTGGTTGCAGAGAATGTGGTCTTTGACGAATGTGGCAGGAGGGATGAACGGATGCAGTCACGGGCTCGTGTTGTAGGAGGACGCCCTGGGAACTCACCTTGGACAGTCAGCATCCGCAATCGGTGAGGAGAGGAATACAGGGTGGCAGTAGAGGTGGAGTCCAGTGAGGGTTGGGGTTATAAAAAGGCTTGACATGAGTGGTAGGGACACAACTAACATGGGAATGGCATTATTTAACTTGGGGTTGGGAATTGTATTACCCTTCAAATGTAGTTAGGTTGCAACTCCCAACGTCCTGAGGCAGTATAACCAATGATAAGGAATACTTCTACAGTCCAACAGTATCTGGAAGGTCATGTGACTCCCTCTCCTAAATTATATGCTAACTGGAAAACTTCTGCTCCAGTAGTCTCAACTCTTCAGTTAGTGATCCCAGCTCTGTGATACTTCCTACCTCCATCATAATCACCTTATAGTATTGAAGTGACAATGGCTAGAAAATGGGGAAATTCTTTGAGACTGGCTGAAAATTTATTGCACTGAAATGTCATCTTGCTGGTGCTGCTAAGCCAAATAGGATCGTTATTTGTCTAAGGGTTTTTCACACTACACAATTATAGCACTGCAATTCCACTTGAACTGCCATGATTCTATCCCATGAAATCCTGGGACTTGTAGTTTGGTTAAAATCACTAGAAGAACTCCCTGGCTGAGAATTCTAAATGCTCCTCCCTGAACTACAGATTCCAGGATTCCATAGGATGTTGTCATGACAGTTACAGTAGAATCATAGTACTAAGATGGGCCTAAGAGTTAGTGAAAACATAGGTGTGAGGCAGCCATTTTCAGCCACTGCTGTATGACTGCAGAGGAAGGGTAACATTGAGCCTGAAGGATGGCAGCAGTGGCTGAAAAAGTAGTCTTGCAGCTGTTCCTCTCACTAAAGTGAATTGCCTTTTTCTGCTATTCAGGGAAGGAATCCATTTCTGTGGAGGGTCGCTGGTGAAGGAGCAGTGGGTCATCAGCACACGTCAGTGTTTCTCCTCTTGGTAAGCATCTTGTTTGGCTTTTCTCTGGGGATGCACTGTCATTAGGAAACAGTAGTTTTTCCCAAGGGAGTCCAAAGGAAATACATTTTGTGGTGGAGCATTATGCAGGGGGACAGTGATGGAAAACTGATCAAGGTGGGCTTGCCTTGCTTGAAAAGCTAAATTTAGTACTAGATGCAAAACTAACATGGAAATAATAGGGACAGGTTCCTGCACCACAAAAAAAGAACAGTTCAATACATTTCACAAAATTGTTTATCCAAAACTAACAATATGCACATATGAAACAACCATGTCAGGCAAACATTTCCTAAGTAAAAACTTTTTGAAAGTTCTAGATATCACCTGAAGGCTTCTTCTAAAATGCATCTAGGCATGACATTTTATTT
>NW_024812523.1:0-2604 GCF_019175285.1 Sceloporus undulatus
TCGATACCGTCAACCATGGTATCCTTCTGGAAAGCCTGAGGGAATTGGGGATCGGGGGCACTGCGTTGCGGTGGTTTTGGTCCTATCTCAGAAGCAGATTCCAGATGGTGATGCTTGGGGACAGTTGCTCCTCCAAAAGGGATCTTAAATTTAGCATCTTTCGTCGCATCATCCTGTCCCGAATGCTGTTTAACATCTCCATGAAACCGCCTGGAGAGATCATCCGGAGGTAAGGGATGGGGTTTTATCAGGACGCTTATGACATCCAATATCTCTCCATGCCCCAGACTTCAGCGTCAATTAAAGAAGGCATCTCCCCTCTGAATGAATGTCTTGAGGGAGTAATGGGCAAGATGAGGAAATCAAATTGAAAGTGAATCCATTTAAGACAGAAGTACTTGTTGTTGGAGCCTCTAACCCAGGTATGGAGGTTTGTCTACCGCTCCTGGACGGGGTCACAGTTCCCCTAAAGGACTATGTTTGCAGTTTTGGGTGCTCCTGGTTCCTTTGCTTCAGATGTCAGCTCAGATAGATGCGACGGCCAAGAGTGTCTGTTATCAGCTTCGGTTGATACACCATCTGCACCCTTTCCTGGAACATGGAGACCCAAAAACTATGGTTCATGCGCTGGTAAGCTCACATCTTGACTTCTGCAATGCGCTCTACATAGGGCTACCCTTGCAGTAAGTCTGGAAACTTCCACTCATTCAAAATATGGCAGCTCACTGCGACAATTTATTTATTGATTGATTTAGGTTCAGGTGAGCTTTATTTATAAATTCACATACAGTTATACATTTGCAATTGTACTTTCCAGTTATTGATAACTTCTGCCAGCATCTCTTGAACATAAATGATATTTACAGATTGATCATATTTACAACTTCCAATACCTTCCAATACATGTTCTATTTATTATCTTTGCATAACCTATATATTCTATATGGATATTTTGCCCTTTCCTGTATTTTCCCCTTACATTAGAAAAGAGGTAGAGAGCAAACTCTTCAAGTATCTTTATTTTATTTTCTGGAGTGAGATGGGCTTTTCCAACTGACTCACTTATAATTAGTATTAACTATTAATAAGTCCTTCTTTCTGGGAATGGCTCAAGCCCTTAAAGGCTCAGGCCCCTTCCTCCTCCTCCTCCAGTTTCTCCTCTGGAGGGACTGAGCATGCTCAGTGGCAGCCAGGGAAGCCATCTTCCTTCAGGGCAGAGGGGCTTCAGTGGCTGCTACTGAGCATGCCCAGATCTCTTGAGCATGCTCAGTACTCTCCCTCCCTCCCTTGGTGTTTCCATGGCGACAACAGACTCTGCCTGGCAACAGTGAAGGAAGCCGTTGTCAGAGGCACAAAGACACTCCTTTGGGGGGGGGATGACATCACTGGTGGACAACCGTCCAATCAGAGGGCAGCTGTTGGGGAAGAAGCTTCTAGAAGGTGGCAGCTGAGACTAGAGGCCTGAATGGGGTCCTAGGAGGCTGTGGCTTTGACCATTGGCTGCTTAGGAAGAAGAAGGGCTCCTTCTGGGTCTCTTTGGCAGGGAAGGGAAGGTGGGGCCTCCATAGGGCACTCCCCAGTTTGGTTCCTCTGTGAGAATGAGGACTGGAGGGGAAGAGCCCCATTTTGGAGCCAGTGATGGGGGGATGGAGGGCCTTCTGTAGGGAAGCAGCTTTGGGGCTGGAAGCAAGGAAGGCCCCTTCTCCTCCTCCTCCTCCTCCAAAAGCTCCTCTGGCTGCCAGGCCTCCTCTTCCTTCTTGGGGGTCTCTGTGGGTCTATGAGATTTCAGAGGGGAATCAAAGGGTGTCTCTGTGTGAATATATACATCTGCTTCTGTTCAGGCAAAAGAGGACCATCTCTGGTGTGGAAGCTCTTTCCAGACTCCTCTCCAAAGGCTGGATCCTGGAGGGAGAGGGCTCTGGCTCTGTTTCCTTCATTGCAAACAGTTGGTTTTCTTTCAACTGGAATGGACATCCTATCGCCCACCAGATGTTGATAGATGTTTTGCTGGTCAATGACCGAATAAACTTTATTACATTACATGTTGATAGACTACAGCTCCCATCATCCCCTTGGACAGCATAACAAATAAAAGAAGGATGCTGGGAGTTGTAGTACACTGACACATGGAGTCCAAAAGAAATCCCATCCCTAGTTTAGGACTAAGCCTTGTGTGAAATCCCAGCTAGAGGGGTTTGGGGTTGGTTTTCTTAATGAAGAAAGAAGGAACCCAAGACAAGAACCTTTTCCTGTTCCTTCGTCTGTTCAATTGGCTTCACTCTGGAGCAACCCTAAGAAGGAGGGAACTCCAAAGACTTTGTTATTAACTGACTGAACAAGGTCTTCAAGCTGAACGTCTTCCTTTCCTTGACTCAGTCCACCTCCAGCCACTCTTTCTCTTTCCTGATGCCTCCCACTTTACTGACCATCCTCCTTTTTCCCAGTGAGTCATGTCATCTAACTATCTGCCCAAAGTACAATAGCTTCATTGATTTGTTTGATCTTCTAGGAAATGTTGAGGCTTGCTTTGCTCTGAGAGCTATCGAATTCTATCTTTGGTGGTCCATGGAAGACTGCATAAGTGTTGCACATGTAACACACCTC
>NW_024812524.1:0-2603 GCF_019175285.1 Sceloporus undulatus
GCAAAAGTCCCTGAATCTCCGTGGAATAGAGCCAGGCATGGAAATCACACAGAAAGCACTCAGAAATCCCAATTTCCATGTGAAAGTCATGAAATTGGCAACAGTGTACCTCTGTTCAACTGAGGCCTCAGAGAAGGTTCTGGAACATTCTCCACACTCACAAACAGCACACAAAATGGCTGCCGGAAAACAAAATGGCTGCCAGAACACAAAATGGCTTCCTCTGCCTGAGTGCTTGGCAGTTGACATTTGAGGCGTTCAGGGGAGAGAGAGAGAGACTGAGGGAAGAGAGGAAGGAGGTCCTGGAGAGAGGGGACCTTGGGATATATAGGGCCTTCCTGAGATATTTGGGCTTCGTTTCTTAACAAAGGGGTTTCTGGCCTCATAAAGGATTTGGGGTAAACTGGATCTGAAAGGCAGTAGTAGCCTTTTCTCTTTCCAATGGGATTTACAGTGCATTCCCTGGACTGGATCTCCCAGCATCCACATGGCCAGAAAGAGGAGGGTCCTGCCCTGCATAGTGTTGCCATCTCATGGGTCTTAGGCTTTGGGAATGTGTGCCTTTGACCAGTGTCTGTGTGGCTGGGGCACCAAGAGGGCCCCTCAGTCCCTCCTGCCTTGTTCCATATTAACTGCAGGAGGAGCCTGTGAGGGTGGGGCAGGGGGCGGGGCCTTCCAGCTCCTTTGTCCTCATTGGGCAGACTGAAGAAGGGGAGGAGCTTCTGCCTCTCTATTTAGCTCTGTGTGCGGAAGAGAGAGCGAGGAGCAGAGAGTAAGAAAAGGACAGAGAGTGACAAGGAAGGAAGGAAAGTAGAAAGAAAGAAAGAGAGTGAGTGAGGATTGAAGTGGGAGCAGAGGGACAAGGCCTGGAAGCGGTAGGCTTCACTGCTGTGCTGAGGCCTCCAGCTGCCAAGCCCTGAGGCAGAGGGGGCCATTTTGTCTTCCAGTGGCCATTTTGTGCTGCTTGTGACTTTGGGGAATAATGTTCCAGAACCTTCTCTGAGGCTTCAGTTGAACAGAGTCCTCTCTTTCTCTCCTGAGGCTCCAGAGAGAGAAGGAGGCCAGGGTCCTTGGGCCAAAAGGAAGGAAGTGTGTCTCTTTGTGTGTCCTTTGTGTGTCTTTTCTGAGAGGGTTTTCTTATTACACAGCTCTGCTCCTTCTGGGGAACATGAGTTTTAAAAGGGATCAGAAATGGGAGGATAGTTTTAATACACACATTATTATTATTATTATTATTATATTATTATTATTATTATTATTATTATCGTTATTCACAAACGTTGGGCTTTGGCTTCTAAGAGGAGGATTGTCCCCCCAAAAAGGCCAAAAGTAGCTCCTTTGGGAGGTTTTAAAAGTCTCCCCAGTTTCCTTATTAAGAGATTTTCAGGAAAGAAGGAAGGAGACAGACCAGAATAACTCATGGTACCAAGAATGAAACAAACAAACATAGAAACAAACAAGAACAACAAAAATAAGGATTAGACAGAAAAGCAAACTGCTTTTATTTAAAAAAGCAAAACCATTTTTACCAGGATAAAAGTATGATTTGGGTTCTTCTATCCTTTATAACCGACTGAGGCTGTATCTGATCTACAGAAATAATCCGGTTGGAAACCACTTTTTTTTCTTTTGTAATTTATTTATAAATAATCCTTTGCAAACAAAAATGAAAAAAACATACCAAGACATTTGCAAATACAGCTACAACAACAAAAAAGTACAAATACCTATAACATAGACATACAACATGCAATAAATAACATCCTGATATACAAAACTGTCAAAAATATAAAAAGCACATACCTCAAAGTTAAGCTAAAATGACCCTTTTATTTAATTTACTTAAATTCCTACAAGGTATTGATACGTGTTAAACCTCTAATGTTCAAGTAGACTTTCCATATGATATCTGGGATCGTAAATTAAAAATTAGTATTACAAAATAAATCAAAGCATGATCAGTCCTCTTTCGTTTTCTCAACTGGTTTATCCCTCATGATTGCGGTTAAAATATCTAGTCCCTTTGCTTCTCTTAGTTTAATTATCCACTCCTCTATTTTAGGAATTTGGATGTTTTTCAAATACTGTGAGTGACCATCTACAAAATTAGTCTGGGAAACCTTTTAGCTACTTCCTTTTTTAGTTTACATGTCATATTGAGCAAAAAGATCAAAGGGTTTAAAGGTATTTCTTCCTGTAAATGCCATCAAAGAAAATGCCATCAAAGAAAACCGTTATCCTGAAACATGGAAACAAGCTAATATAACTTTGCTGTTAAAAGAAGATAGAGATGCAACTGAGGTAAAGAGCTATACCCTAATTTCCTTATTAAAATATGGATTATAAACTATTTTCTATGATTTTGGCCCATAGACTCAAAAAAGTTCTTAAACAGTGGATTCATAAGGACAAGTCAGTGATAACATTCAAAACACCTAAAATATAATTGAATATTTTAAAAAAAAAAACACTTATCTTTTTAGAAAAGGCCTTCAGTAACATCGGATGGGATATGTTATTTTTGACACTTGAAAAATGGATATATGAGCTTCTTATTTAAGATGGATGAAGGCAATGTATAAAGATCAAAGAGCCAAACTAAT
>NW_024812525.1:0-2603 GCF_019175285.1 Sceloporus undulatus
CATAAAGTTGGAGTAGTGGGGCACTTACCTCTATTCCTTTTCCCTCTCCTTTACTCTGAAGTCCTGGGGGTGGGAAGCAGCGGTGCCTTTGGAGTCCCACTAGGCAGTAGCTATGTGGGGCTCTGAAGGCTGGGGGGAGACACTGCCGAAGGCACCTCTGCCTACCTTATAGCACCTCTGAGACTAATTGAAAGTTCATGCATCTGAGGAGGAAGTAAGCTCAAATCTACAAAAGCTCATGCTTCCAACTTCTTCCTTTCAGTATGCATTTACACTATAGACCTCAATGCTTGCCCCTCAAGGCTTTCCAGCTTTCTCCTGGAAAGGAGCTGGACGCTGGTGGCAGAGGAAGGGTCAACACTCGCCTTCAAGTGAAAAGTTGGAAATCGAGTTATTAAAAACCTATCTGCGGCTCAAATAAGTTCAGCCTTTAAAATGTTGGCCCTTACCGACTGCCATGTTGAGCGGTCCTGCTCTAGACTGAAACCAACTGAACAGAACAGAGGAACAGGAAAAGGGTCTTGTGTTCTTTCTTTCTTCAACAGAAAAACAAAACCCCTCCAGCTGGGTTTACGCACAAGGCTTAGTCCTAAACTAGGGATGGGAATTCAGGTGTCAGGGTACTACAATTCCCAGCTGATGAGAGCTGTAGTCTGTCAATATCTGGTGGGCTATAGGATGTCCATCCCAGTTGAAAGAGAACCAACTGTATGCAATGAAGGAAACAGAGTCAGAGCCCCTTCCTCCAGGTTTCAGCCTTCAGTGAGGAGTCTGCAAAGAGATCCAACACCAGAGCTAGCCTTCATTTTCCTGAAAAGAAGCAAATGTATATTCACACGTAAACACACGCAGACCCTCCCTTTAATTCCCCCTCTGAAATCTCATGGCCCCATGGAGACTCCCAAAGGGAGAAAGGAGGCCTGGGAGCCCTAGGAGCCTTACTGCCTTTTTTGGGAGGAAAGAGGAGGAGGAGGAGGAGGCCTTCTTTGCTTCCAGGCCCCAAGGCTAGCTCCCCAAAGAAGAACCATCACTGACTCCAAAATGGGGGCTGTTCCCCCTTCAGTCATCATTCTCACATAGGAACCAAATTTGGAGGTCCTCACCTTCCCTTTCCTGCCAAGAAAATCCAGAAGGAGCCCTTTTTCCTAACCAGCCAACAGTCAAAGCCACCAGCCTTCTAGAACCCTATTCAGGCTCCAAGCCAACTGCCAGCCTCTCCCAGAATTCCACACTCTCCCTTCCTCCCAGCGGAGGAGACCGGGAGATGGAAAAATGGGTGCAAACTCCAGGAGAAGAGATCCCCCTCAAAATTTCCCCCTTTCCCTTCTTCCCATTTCATGTCCCTCCCAAGTCTCTTTGCTTCCACTTCCAGAGAGAGAGCTAAATTGGTTTAATTCTTTTTAATTCTATTTTAATGACTATTTTCATATGTTTTAATTATATTTTTTAAATTTGTAATCTGAGTTGTGTACCTTTATGAGGGGAGGGTTGTTAATGGGATAATAATAATAATAAATCTCTTGTCAACAAAACCACAGAGCCTTGTGAAAACAAAGACTAACAGAGATCCAAAACACACTGAATAAATACTGCAGTTTGGGACTGCTTTTACTGCCCTGGCTCAATGCTAGGGAATTCTGGGAACTGTAGTTTTGTGACACATTTAGCCTTCTTTGTCACAGAGCTCTGGTGCCACAGTAAACTACAATCCCCAGGACAGTCTATTGCTGAACAAAGACAGTTAAAGTGAACTCAACGTGGATTATTTCTGCCATGTGATTTGGACCTCTATTAGTCTTTGAAGTTCCACAAGGCTTTGGGTTTTGAAGGGAAGAGTCTTATTATTATCATCATCATGACCATGATGATCATCTTCATCCTCATTTCAGCACTGCGTTTTGCACCAGACTTCACTGGGATTCAACTTCAAGAAAATGGGGCCAGGATTGCAGTCCTAGGGTTGCTCCCAGCCTTCTTCATTCCCAAAGAAGTCAATGGGAGAAGGGCTGGGTGGGACTCATGTCTGTCAGTGATTTCAATGGGTCTACTTCTTTTCTTTTTTATTCTAATACTCTATCTAGAATCATATTGTACAGACGATCGCAGAGGAATAAGCACAACATTAAATCCAATAACAATAGTAAATGCAACATAGAAATGCCTACAGATCTATATTCTTGCATTTCCTCCTGGTTTGTTGTTAACTGAAAGCTTAATAAATTGTTATTATTACATTTTTGAGACTACATTATGAGAGCCATTAGGGCTGAAGGGCGGGATATAAGTACCTAAATAATAATAATAATAATAATAATAATAATATAAACATTTTTTTCCGATTTGACTTCTGTCCAGTCAGTTCCACCTGCAATGGTTGAATCTCATTTCATCTAGAAATAGTATAATATGTAATATCTTCCCTATGCACAAGTTGAGAGGTTCAAATATCAAAGAGAAGCTCTTCAATGGGTCTATTTTAAGTCTAGCTAAAAATAATAATAATCAAACCAGGAATAATTTTTTGTGGGTTTTTTGGGCTATGTGGCCATGTTCTAGAAGAGTTTATTCTTGACGTTTCGCTGGTATCTGTGGCTGCCATCTTC
>NW_024812526.1:0-2603 GCF_019175285.1 Sceloporus undulatus
CAGAAACACTTCTTGATTGGAATGCAATCTCTCCCAGCCAGAATGTTTCTCAAAATTAGCACTTCTGGACAACAAAATTCTTCCATGACCCTGGTAAAATTTATAACTGTTGCCAGAATAACCCACAAACATCAACCTTTTCCATTTACGTTCACCCTTCTTCCTGAATTTTGCTGGCACAAACACATTTGCATATTGCCCAAACACTCTCAGGTATTTTAAATTTGGTGGTCTACCATGTAGCATCTGATAAGGTGTTTGCTTTACAGCTGAATTCCACACCCTATTTGCTATATGGTTAGCCATTAAAATTGCTTCACCCCAAAATTTTTCAGACACATTTGCATCCAATAACATGCAGTCTTTCATCTGCTTCAAAACACCAATACGTCTCTCTGCCAACCCATCTTCCTGTGGAACTGCAGGATTAGTAGTGTTGTGACGTATCCCTTTTTTCTGCAACCAATTCTTAAGGTCAGAAGATAAAAATTCGCCTCCTCGGTCAGTGACCAAAGAACCCACTTTGTACTCAAATTGGCGCTCTATTTGATTCACCCAGTCTTTGAAGACTTCAGCAACCTCACTTTTCTCCTTCAAGACTTTCACATAGGAGTACCTTGTGTGCCTGTCTACAATTACAAGAAAATACTGACTTCCCCCAACAGTTTTAGTTAAAGGCCCAGCCAGATCAGCATGCACCACCTCAAACGGCCTCTTGGTGACACATTTTGTTTGCTTGGCCACAGGAAAAGCTTTTAATTTGATTTTACTGCAAACAGAACAATCAAGATGATTAGGACAAGAATTCAATTTGAACTCAGGACAAACCTTTCCCAGCTTTTCTAAATTTGAAAACCCTATATGACCAAACACTCTGTGAAAATAATGTGCACAATCTGCATGTAAAGGCACATTACTAACACTGGCACACTCAGCTTTGTCAAGCATATAATACAATTTGTTTTTCTTTTGTGCTTTTGCACATACCTTGTTCCCTTTGCTAATTATGCATTTATCCCCTTCAAATTTCAAAGCATAACCATCAGTAGTCAATGCAGACACACTAACAAGACAATTCTGCAACTTGGGAACACACAATACATTTTCAAAATCTTCCCCAAAACTAGGAACATGCACAGTACCCATATGTTTTACCTCTCTGGGAACACCATCAGCCATTGCAACAGACTGAACATTTGACACAGTCTTAGTTTTTAGGAACTTATTGTTATTACACATATGGTTTGAAGCCCCAGAATCCAGCATCCAGACTGAACTCACTGTGGCTGCTTGATGGACTTTGCAGTCATTGTCCCCAGCCACAACTGCTGCTCCACTCCTGGAACTAGCACCTTTTCCCTGCTTCTTCTTTGATGCTGCAAACTTCCAACAGTTCTTTTGGACATGCCCTGGCTTCTTGCAGTAAAAACAAGACTTGGACACTGCAGCCTTCTCCTGCTGGCAAGTCTCCACAACCTCTGGTGGGTTGAAGACCTTTGGTATCTGTCGCTGCTTCCTCTGCAGCCCTTCAGACTTCCGTCGCTGGCTCTCTTCCAAGACGCGCGCCGACACCAACTCAGCAGTCATCTGGTCTTCAGCCATCCCTTGGAAGCTATGCAATATGTGCTCAAAGTCTTGGGACAAACTCCCAAGCAAGATGTACGCCTTTTGCTCCTCAGGCAAGGTGACACCTCTCAGCTGCACTTGTGCAAACAGGTCATGCATTTCCTCTAAATGCTTCTCAGGATCCTGATTGCTTTGCATCTTGCAGGCATATAACCTTTTGCAACAGAGCATCCTGGACAAGGCAGTGCTACTCTCATGCACATTCTTCAAAGTGTCCCAGACAGCTTTAGCACTAGTCTTGAGCCTCACATGATTAATCTGGTTAGGCTCAACAGTGAGTAAAATTTTAGCTCGTGCCTTCGAATCATCAGCACGTGTAGCATCAGTAGGACCTTGTTCCACCACACGCCAGAGACCCTCACGGACCAACAGCGCTTCTGTGTAAACAGCCCAAGAGCTGTAATTGTTGTTGTTTAGCTTAGGAAATCTTGCTGCCGCCTCCATGACTTAAAGCAAACGGCAAAACAGCCAAGAGTCCCAGCAAAATGTCCAACAAACACTGTTATCTTCCCATTTGCCTCCCGGCACAGGACAGATGAACAACACAGAGCAAACTTACAGCTGGAAGAAAAACTCCACAGCAGACTTTCAGTGGAACAGGAACATCAGCAACAGCAGACCCTCCAGAAGACCATCTCAGCTCACCAGCTTGGCAACCATCCTGGGAACCATCCTCAGGCAAACCATCTCGGCAACCATCTCGGCAACCATCTCGGCAACCATCCTCTGCTACCACTTGTTAGAGAAAAAGATCTTTGGGATGGTTGATGTCTCTTGTTACTGGTGGTTCTGGACTGGTACCAACTGGAACAGATGCAGTCTTCTCAGCTACTCAATATCAAAGTAACTTCTACACAGATTTTCACTCAAATGAGGGTTTATTAACTTTGTTGCTATTTACACTTTACAGCAAGCTACTATACATCTATTCTCTTTCAGAGTCCATGCTAGAAGCTTGAATGTGACATCAGTCTTTG
>NW_024812527.1:0-2603 GCF_019175285.1 Sceloporus undulatus
CCTCCTACACTTATATTCAGGAAAGAAGCTAGATTGTTCTCACATCCTGCCCAAGGCAGAAGCCTTGTTCTGCTCATGTCAAAAGGCTGTAATGTACAGCGGCTTCCTGCTTCCATTTTGATGTGACACACTTGTGTAACGGCCTTCTGGGGAAGAAGCAGTTCATTAAGTCAAAGACAGCATGAGTCAATGGTTTTAGGGAATTCAATAATAAGCTGGAAAAATCTGCCCTTGTATGAGAGATTTGCTCTGACACATCCTTCACACCGGATTCACGGAATTGTATTGCTGAAGAAGGCACTCCACAGAATGAGGAGAGAGTGCACTAAATGTGGGTCATCATGTTCTTCTTGTGTAATCATAGTGAAGTAGCAGCAAAGCCTTTATTACAATGGGAGCTTGAAAAATAAAGGGGAGAATGCTCCTTCCACTATCCTTTAGAATATATTGGCCACATAATAAGCCATTCCATTTTCTGGATGTCAGCCTGGTGACTGGCAAAAAAATTGAATGCAAGGTTCAAAGATCTGGGAAAGCATCAACTCTCTTATTTTGCTACGTGTCCCCAAGCTTATTGGCTTGCAAAAAATAAGGCCAGGAATCAGAGAGGACGAGAAGTTTTTGCAAAGCCCAGAGCTGATCAGACTATAGAAATACTTTTAAATAGTAGGTATTCATTAATATGTATAGAGCCAGCGTGATGTAGTGGTTTGAACAGTGGACTAGGACTCAAGGAGACTAGGGCTCAAATTCATGTTTGCCTATAGAAAGTCACTAGGTGACATTGTGCAAGTCACACTCTTGCAGTATCAGAGGAATACTATGGAAAAACCCATTTGAGGAAATGTGGCCAGTAAAATCCCATGATAAGATTAGGGTTGCCATAGGTCAGAAATGACTTGAAAGCACACAAAAGAATTAAATAATTTACTTACACATACACAGATGCACACACAATTCCTGATGGACATCCATGCTATTCCTTGAAAGGTCTATACCACATGCTGTCTTCCATGCTTGAATTTGCTCTAAACAGGCACAGACAGACTTACATTCAATTTATTGTCTAAGAAGCTAGGTAATAGTATTTCTGTATATGGAAGGCTCCTTCTTGAGAACTCTCTAGCACTGCTTTATCTATGTAATTGTTATCCTAGTTATTTTTCTTGTCATCTCAAAACTCTCCTAAACACAGACTGACTGTTACAATTTGAAGTGTGACAGATGCTGAGAGAGACAGCTAAAATTCTGTCAATTTAAAATTTATTCAGAGACCCACAAAATTCAGGTGGTAGTTTCTGAGAGGAAGAAAAACTAAGCTGCTCACTTTTCTGGCAATATCCTGTCACTTCTTATCAATTCAGTTTGATCTCAGTTTGTATACAGTCATTGGCACAGTTTTCTGAGATGTCAGTAAGCAACTACAGAGTTCTAGTTAAAGTTAAGGATCTCAGAATGGCACAGATGAATTAGACATTCTAATTCCCCTTTTTTCTAAGTCCCAAATGACATATTATGTGGAAAGAGTGGCCACAGCTTGCCTACAATGTTTCCCTACATCTTTAAGTTAACATAAACAGGAGGGCATGATAAAGTGATATAGAACTGCTGTCCTGGTATTGGTATTGCTTTCCTGCTTTGCTTTGGTGGACTACATTCATGGGCAGCTGCTCTCTTCCATCTAACGCAAAATCCTTTAAAAAACAAGTCCACTTTCTATTACAGTTAGATTAAGGGATGTCAAAATCTCAATCTTGAACTGTCATTTTCTATAAATCCCCTCTGCATTTTTGCCTGTATGACTGTTAACAAATTATTTTGAGCTTATTAACCAACAAACATATTATGGCCAAAAATGAACAGCTGACTATTTTGTTTTGTCAGTTTTTGCCTGACAGAAAAGAGTCTATGCAGATGTTAATCCAACTAATGTTTGATTTTTGAGTCATTAAGGAGGTTAAAATCCTTTATCTCCTCCACACAACAACATCCACTTTTATCTTATTAACAAAAACTACCCTATGCATGCTACTCACCCTCAACAGGCCCTATAAAGTCAACCCTCCATTGCAACAGATGTTTGTTTTTTCTACCCACAGATTCAACCATTCACAGTATGAATATATATATATATTTAAAAAATATAAATTCCTTTAAGCAAACCTTGATTTTACCACTTTATATAAGGGGCACCATTTTATCATGCTGTTGAATTTAATGGAACATAAGCATCCATGGATTTTGGTATCCACAGGAGGTCCTGGAACAAAACCCCAGTGGATACCAAGGGCCCACTGTAATGGCTAATGGAGCAAACATATGGCTATGTCAGTACAGCACTTGTATACTACATCCCCATAAAGTAGGATGTCAGCCTATGTGATATCTGGGAAGTATATTTCCCATTTCTTTAATGAGATCTCTATGGCAATATAGACATGCAGCTTACAACTGGTTTGGGGGGGAATATACACCACAGGGACCATATGGGATGTACTCTATACACTCACAACCCATGGTGAGGCATAAACAATTCTTACACCTTTAAACTCTTACTTTATTTAGTGAGGCATAAGGCTCTCTTTTTTGGGTACCAAGTACAA
>NW_024812528.1:0-2603 GCF_019175285.1 Sceloporus undulatus
AAAAAAGAGTAAAGGGTTACTACTGAGAACATTAGATAACCACAGACAACGCCTTAGAGACAAACACATCTGGAAGAGCTCACAGTAACCAGGAGAAAGGACTTATGATAGACAAAAGAGACTTATTAAGTACTGAAAAAAGGGAGAACATTTATATGTAATAATTAGAGAATTCTTTACAAGGTCTATACCAGGGCAAATGTAATACTGTTGAATGGAAATTTAAAATCAGAAACTACAACAAGGACAAGAAAAGGGGGAGGAAACTATAAAAAAAAGGAGAGTAGGGTGAAATTGTGGGATTGTGTTATTACATATATATATATATATACTTTCTATTTATAACTAGACTCTCAGCCTAACAATGTATTAAGCGTAATATCTGTACTGCTCTCCTTTCCTTTCTGCTCCATCATGGAAATGGCAAAAAAAATTTGGAAAAGCTTAAAAGAGATTTTAGATTGTTAACTTTATTGGTGTTGACACTACTGGCAATTAAGGGGGGAAAGAGAAGAAAAAAAGAAATAAATTTTGGCTTATCTCAAAATACACTCTAGATGTGAAAATAAAACCTACTTCATTACTATTATTATTGATAATCTATTTTTAACATAATCATGATATTGTGTGTTTAACCGCTTATATATGAACTATAATTATTTTTTTTTCTTTTTCTTTTTTCTTTCTCTCTAATGTTAAATCTATTGGAATAATAATAGACTGCTAAGGAATTGTTCTAAGACTAAGTAGTAGAAACTATATAAGTATATCTGACTTATCGCAATATACATTCTAGATACGAAGATAAAATCTACTCCATTACTACTACTATTGATATTTTATTGTTAGTATAATCATGATACTGTGTGTCTAACTGCCTATATATGAATTATATTTATTGTGATACTATAGGAAAAATCTCTCTTTTTTGCTTTATCTTTATTGTTAAAGCTATTGGGATAACAATGGACTGCTAATGAATTGTTCTAGGACTACGTAGTGGTAACTATATAAGTATATTTGACTTGTCGCAATATACATTTTAGACACGAAGACAAAATCTACTCCATTACTACTACTATTGATATTTTATTGTTAGTATAATCATGATATTGTGTGTCTAACTGTTTAACTGTCTATAAATGAATTATACTTATTGTGATACTGTAGGAAAAATCTCTCTTTTTTTTCTTTGCCTTCTCTTTACTGTTAAATCGACTGATCTGCTAAAGAACTGTTTTAGGACTGTGAAGTGGAAACCACATAAGGATATTTGAAACTGTGAACTTATTATTCACATGAACCTTCTCTTCATATAAGTAAGCTATCTAGTGTACTATCTATCTGTGAACGACTATATTGATTATATTAGTAGGAGAATAAAGAAATCATGGCAGCTAATAAAAAAAACATTACTTCAAACCCAAATACAAACCCCGAGAAGAGGATCTACAGAGGGTACAATAAAGATTACAGACCCGATTATGCATTTGATAGAGGAGGTGGGAAAAATTAGACAGAAAATGAGAGAATTGCGACAAGAAATGAAAGAAGATTTGAGGGGATCTATTCAGGAAATTAGAGGAGAAATTAAAGAAATGAGAGAAGAAGTCAAGAGAGATTTCAAAAAAGAACTTGAGTCCTTTGGGAAAAAAATGGAAAAGATGACATGTGATATTAAAAATACCCAGAAGGAAGTGGAAAGAATCAAGGAAAAAACCGGGGATTTGGAAAATATTTCAAAAGAAATCATAAAAAAACAGGAACAACAACAGACTATGGAATGGAATAATGAGCTTCGATATAGAGATAAATGTATTAAGATTAGAGGATTGCCTGAAAAAAAATGAAGAAGACCTCTCAGAGAGATTAGTTCCGGAATTAGCGAAATATGTGGGAATCCCTAAAGAATCAATGGAACAAGAAATCGATAAATTATTCCGCGTAAACTCAGTCCAAGCTCGTGAGAAAAAAAATACCCCGAGATATTGTGATTAGTCTAGTAAGAACAAAAATGAGGGATTTAATAATCCAGAAGAATTATGAAGTGAAATTAATTATAGAAGATCAAGAAATTAAAATATTTAAAGATCTCCCTCCACAGATTTTGGCGGCAAGACTTAAGTATAAAACACTAACGCAACTCCTAAAACATATCAATATCAATTACAGATGGGAACGTGTTGAAGGGCTTTCCTTTTATTATAACCAAAAAAGATACAAGATAGATAATGAAGAGAAAGCTCGGGACATAGAACGAAAAATAAGAAGAGAATTTAAAGAGAAGGATGAGGGAAGACAAGAAAGCTCAAACCAACCGAGAGACTGGAAACTGAGAACCAATAAAAGAAAGAAGAGAAACGAGAAAGAAGAGGATGGTATAGACACAGAAGAAGAAGGACCTTTAGCCAAACAAATATTCCAAGAAGAAAAAAGGAAAGAGATTGCTTCGAGCCTCGAAGGACATAATCTTCTTTTGGAGCTTGAAACTTGATTCTATTGACTTCTTTCAGTAAAGTATTGAAACGAAGTTAACGTATTAAGGAAGATAAATTATTAAAAACAGTCTTTTCTCTAAATAAACACATCATTTTATTAATAGC
>NW_024812529.1:0-2603 GCF_019175285.1 Sceloporus undulatus
TGAGAAGGCCCTCTCCCATGGTTCCACAAAATGTACCTGTTGCCATGATGAGGCAGAGAAAAGGGCCTTCCCTAAAGATCTCAAAACATGTGCAGGTTCATTTGGGAGAATCTTCCTTCAAATAACAATAGTCATGCTGATTAGTATTGCCATCTTGTGAGCTTTGAAGATTTGTACAAGCTTTTCCAGCTAGATATGGTCATCAAAGCCAAAACAAGCTCCCTTTTATAAATGAAGATGAATTATTTGTGTGTATTTTCCTGCTCTTGAATAGATAAGTAATAGATCACCTTGATGCCCTATTCACAAGGTCTAATGCATCCAAATGGCCAACCAGGTTGACTGTCTATATAACCATCCTTGTTCCTACACACCATGAAGATGCCTGACATTGTGCTTGAAACCAGATACCTCAAACACTTAGAAAGTTATAAGACAGATGTATGTTTGGCTGCCTTAAACACATGGATCATTCCTTGCACATATCTTACACAAAACATAAGGCTGCAAGAAGAATTTAAACTGCTCGCTGTCACTTTCACTTTGCTATCCTTAGCTTTGGCCCCAAGTTTAGGCTTTTCCCAATTAGCATGCAACTATTGTTGAATAAAGCAATTTAACTCACTCAGGGATGCGTGATTACCAGTTGCTTTTCTATTAAAGGCTTCCCCTTTGATGTGGGGCTGACAGCTCCCTGTTCTTGCCTCCGTGCTTCATATGTTGCGCCAGTAATGTTTTCCGACATTCCATCTCTTTTCAAAATAACAGGCACCTTGTGTTTTCCCCGCCCCATCCATCTGTTTTGACTCTTGACAAAAAAGAAAAAGGAAAAGAAAAAATATTCCTTGGGGTAGGTGAGGATGGAAGAGAGCAAGCCGCTTAAAACCAGCAAAAACTTTGTTTAAATAGCATGAATTAATCCCAAAGCGAACGCAGTAAGTGACACAAAATTACTTGTTGTTATCATCAGCCATTAAACCTTGAAAGCTATTGCATGGGAAAGAAAAAGGGAGAAGCACATTAAGGAACAGAAGGATGCTCTGAAATGCTGTGAGTATGTTTGCAAACCAATTCTGAGTCTTCCCTGGTGAATCTAAATAGCTATCTCATCCTCATCCATTATTCTTCTGTATAACTGGTACTAGATTTTACACTAGAGCAGTATAACTGGTACGACAGGGACTCGTTACCTGCCACTGGTTTATAATAGAGTTGGGTCTAATAACTATTTGAACTTGTGAAAATAAAGGAGGGAATTTCAGTAACTTTCAGGGCTGAGTGAATTCTTAGATTTAGGGTGGTGGCTTACAATTGGGGATGAGTTAGGACATCAAGTGGTGCGTCAGTGTATCAAGGGGTTCTGGAACCACTCTGAACAGCCCAGCTTTGCTCCTTTCCCACTGGGAATGAAATGGCCCAAGGAGAACAACCTGATATCATGGCATAGCATCTCTCTCAAAGTCAAACTTGGGGTAGGGAATTGAGACTGACTCACTGAACCATGTTGGATTAGAAAGAAAAGCTGTTAGGCTGTCAATGACAGCCCCATCATCTCCTGAAAGCAGAATCAAAGTTTGTGGGGGTTGCAGAAAACTAGAGATAGCAAAGAAATTCTTATTATCTGTGATTTTTTTTCAAACAAAGAAACAAATAGAATTTATCAAATTGGTCGTTCACAAGATTATTAACTAAAGGGCCCTGTATCTTTCAAACTTTTGGCACTGAGAGGGAGCTCTCTTTATTTTTTCCTTTCTTTTCCCTTTTTCAATGTATTGCACACACCAAATCTACCCAGCTTAAAAATGCTTATATTTGAACAACATGCACACATGCATTTTAGTCAAAGGTAAGATGCATTGAAGTCATACACAAATAAAATGGTATATTACAAATACACACACATTTCCCTGTAGGGAATTTAGATTGGAATGCAGATGGGATTCTAAGGCGCTGCGAAAACTACCTGGGATGAACCTGGGTAAATTCCAGGGTGTTCATATTCACCCTGAATGAACATGATCCACTTTTGGAGGGGCTACCCAAAAATTTGATACTGTTTTTTTCCTGAGTTTTTGTGAAAGATCCACACCGATCGTTATCATTGGCAGTGTGAATACACTACTGAATTGATCCGGATTTGCTGGCTGACCTCCCTCCAGAGGGGGAGGAAGAGGAGTACTGGGAAGGGCCCCCGACACTGCCAGCCACTTTCCGGCTGGGAGATACTGGCTGTTTTCATGGTGAGGGGAGCTGCCGAGGCATGTGTGAATAACACACTGGGTTAAAATGCGTCAGAGAGATTCACAAGCCCCAAACATAATGGGAACAATGATCTGGTATTTCATCAGCACAATGATCTGAATCTCCTCGGTACAAAAAAGGGACAGTGGATGCACTCTTTGACAAACAACAAAAATGAGACAGTGGGCCTGAGCTGAGCTCATGCTATCCTGCCCCTGGTGCTCAACCGGATTAGTTCCTGGGCCAGCGTGTTGTGTCTGTTTGAATTGCTGTCTTGTGTGTGTGATTCCACTCTGCATATTTTCTCAATCAACTTTCTTAATTTATCTAAAACCTGGAGTTCTGCTCAGTTAGTACTGGTA
>NW_024812530.1:0-2603 GCF_019175285.1 Sceloporus undulatus
TGGGTGACAAATGGCAGGGACCCACCTAGTTGTATTACCAATCTATTCTTTATTATTTCTTTAGGCACTCAAACCAGACTCAGGCCTGTTACAAATGGGCCTTTGTGGTGCCCCCGTCACGTGCTAGGGGTTGGCCGAGGACCTAGCATCCACACCGGCCTCACCCCTAGCATGTGACGGGGGCGTAAAAATGGCAGTGCCCTATACATACGGGCGCCGCCATTTTTACGTGCCGGATGCATAGCATCTGCACGTCGCTCCCCAGATATGACGCCACGAGTGCACAAGTAGCTCCTCGCGGCGTCCCATCTGGGGCGCAAGAAGAAGCACCATTTTGGGATGCTGCGGCTCCCTCGCAGAACAACCAGCAGCAGCGTGAGACCGCCCATTTTGGGCGGTCTGTAACGCGCCAGAGTTACGTACTTAAAATCAGGCCCTGTTTATTGGCTACTAGTGCTATATTGTCTTCTGTCTTCCAATGCATATTTTTACTATTATCAACCTTTTACTGTTTTTCTATACTTTCCCAGAGAGCACTATATTTTCCCAGCACTGGTAGCATTATTTGTGACTAATTCGCTGTCTCTGAAAATTTGCAGTCCATTTGTGGGGGAGAGATGCTACTGAAACTGATTCTAACTTCAGCTGACACCTGGTTGGATGCTGCAGCCCAAATTTTGATATGGGACCACCACCCATATAGCAGAGTCCTGCTGCTGCAATCAAACTGTTACAGATCATATAGCATTGCCCCCAAAACTACCAACTTTGCCTTGATAGATGTGCCAAGGCATAAGGCTTAATGGACTTTAAAACATACAAAAATATTTTATTCATTTAAATAAAGTAAGCTTCCCAACAAAGTCCTCTATTATATTCTTGAAACATTGATAAAATGTGCACTAGCCAGTGGTTCTGTCAGATGGATTTGCAGTTGGTTGATATGCCAATGCCAAAAAGTGCTTGCAAATGCTTTCGTGACATGCTAGAGAGAAGGAACAAGTGTGCTGCTTCAAGGTACTATACTGAGCTTTGTGTTGTTTAGCATGTTTATGAAAAATCTTGATATAGGAATACAAGGCATATTCATCCAATTTGTAGTTGACATCGAACTGCCATGATAACTAATACTCAGAAGACAGAGACAGGATTCAAGTGACCTCAAAAAATTAGAGAGGTGGGCCAAAACTAACAAAACGAATTTCTGCAGGGACAAATATACATTTAAGTTCTACATTTTATTCCCTCCAGTAACAGTCCTCTTCCTTTCCATTCCCCTCAGAGCAGCCACTGGGGCCTCACTGTATTTGAACGTTTGTAGTACCTACAATCACCCTGTAGAATTATCTCAAGAAACAGCTCAGATGCCATCTTTGTAATTTTTGTGATTAGCAAGTTAAAATGTTTTATTCAAGAAGGCTTTTTTCTTTTAAAACATAGCAGCAGGGACAAATTGTTTGCTTTGAAATTGATATTTCATTGCTATTCATTTTCAACTGCTACTGATTCTAAGCATCTTTTTTATATTTTTAATTCTTTGTTTTATATAAATGGCTTTGGGTATTTATATAAATGGCTTTGGGTATTTCCTAAAGGAACAGCTATCAAATTGTATAACAAAAAGACAGGCAGAGCCACTTTGGTGGGCTCTGGTTCCCATGGCTACTGCAACCATTCCCAGAGTCCATTCATGTTTAAAGTCAAGGGCAGATACAATGTTGTCACATCAGAATTTTCAGATCTTTTCGCTCTGAGGGCTTGGATGCATGGACCTTTAGTCAGAACACTTCCTCTAGTTTATTCTCCTGCACAATGAGACAATCAAATAGATCCCCCTGCTATACATCATCATTTCACAACAGATTTGACAAACATACTTATCAGTGAGTCAAATGATAATTCAGCTGAATGCTCCAAGCAGAGATAGGAAACTTAGTGAAAAGGTTTTCACTAATTGCATTTATATTCTTTCAAAAAAGCTTTTAAACCTTAATAATGGGGCTGTACATTTGGGGTGGTCTGCAGCCACCCCTTTACTGGCCAGATCAGGACCGCAGCAACCTCACACCACAGCCCTGATCTGGCCTCTGAAGAATGCAAAAAGGAGCTGCAAAAAGTGGCTCCTTTTTGCACCCTCCAAGGGGTGCCATAGCCCCAGAGCCGCAGCTTTATGACGCCCTTTCAGTGCTGCATCATGTGAATGCAGCACTGGAGGGATGACATGATGGCGCGCGCCGGGTGGACCAGCCCATGCCATAATGGCACCTGGGGATGGGATTAGGGCGTCAAGTGTGCGGATGCTGCACCCTAACTCCACCCACAGGCCGGTCTGTATCCAGACAAATTTTACAATGAAAATAGGATGTTTGTTTCAGTTTCAGTTTTGATTCTAGCCTAGCATTTAAATTTATGTTACATTACTGCATGAAATTTTTAGTGAAATAAGATGAAAAACCCCATCCATGATTTCACTCCTGTCCCCACTTTTGTCCATATTTTGAGCTTGAGAGAGAAGGAAACAGCTGTAAGAAAACTGGGAAACCTTATTTCTCACTCATCTACTCAGCCACTGAAAAGAATGAGGCTAAAAAGAAAAAAGCACA
>NW_024812531.1:0-2035 GCF_019175285.1 Sceloporus undulatus
GGAAAACAATTACGATATCGCAAAATTTGAAGTAAGTTCAAAAGGGTAGATAATAAAACAACTATACCCAACAGGATCAGAGTGAGAAGTCTGGCATGAATGGGAAGAGAGATAATGGAGGAATAGAAGAGAGGAGAGAAGGAATGAATGAATGAAGGTAAAGTAAGTGATGGAAGGTGAGAGTATGTAGTAAGGATGGGAAAGAAGAGGAGTGGAGAAGGTTATTGGCTGGGAGGAAGAGAAGAAGGGATCTAAGGAGAGGATGGAAGAAGTAGAAGGTAACAATAGGGAAGAGTTTTACTAAATAGAGGGAATAAAGATGGATATAAGAAAAGACAAGAGGCAAAGAGGAAAGTAAATTATTAAAGAAAGAAGACAAGATACAATACCAAAAGTGTATGGGTATAGTGACAGACTCACTTCTTCAACACGTAAATATACAAATGTATGTATATTTATACATGTAACCCCGTGGGTCATGCAACCCCTTCTAAGTCTCTGCTCTGTCCAATTTTTCCTTTGATGTATAATTTGATATAGAACTGGTATCAAGATACATTTGTTATTGTTGGTGTGTGGTTTTAATTTTCAATAAAATTTATTAAAAAAAAAAAAAAGAAGATGGCTTGGTCATCAGCTCCCTTCCAACTTGCATAAGTAGCTGGGAAGGGCAGAGGGGCTGCTGAGGGACATGGCTCTACATTTATCTGAGGCATGTCTGTGTGCTGACAAGGATAATCTCTAATGGAAAGGAGAGGCCCGCTGCCATAGTTTGGGGCAGCCAAACACAATTGGGAGTGAAGGGAACTCTCCACCCATGATATCCACAAGTGGCTTCCCCCCTTTTTATTGTTGTAATTTTTGGGAAGGGAACACAGGAGGATTTGTATCCATGTGCTCTCTCATAGAATTCTTGGGTTGGAAGAGACCCCAAGGGCCATCCAGTCCAACCCCATTCTGCCCTGCAGGAACTCTCAATCAAAGCATACCCAATAGATGGTCCTCCAACCCCTGTTTAGAAGTGGGTGGCAGAGGCCATGCTCTCTCTGGGGAGGACATGAAGCCATTTTGTGCTTTTTTGTGGGATGCTCTGTGACAGCCAAAAAGGACCATTTTAGAGTTGGAAGCTTCAGTTCCTGCTGGGCCAAGTCCAGCTTCCTTTACAGCCATGCGGCTGTACCACATAGAGGAGGAGTCCTCTGCCTCCTTACACACCATCTCATTATAAGAATTCAAAAGGAAAGTGCAGGAGCCCTGGCAACACCACCATGTGTTTCCCAGTCTGCAAAAGGATCCCCCACACCTATGGGGTCCTGGGTGCCATTGGGGCCAGAGATGGGAAGGAAGGGGGAGACCAAGGGTTTATGCCCCCATCTGCCCTCCTGGCAGAGCTCCAAACCTTATGCTAGGCATAGTGCCTGCAATGGCCCTGGCAGAGGCCTCATGGTAATGCCTGCCCCGAGAGAGGGCATTAGATCTGGCAAAGGCTATTTGGTGGCTGGAGAGAGAGGGCGCCTGGTACTCACCCTTCTCCTGTGTCTTCTGGCTGGCTTGCCTCTCTGACCTTGGCCCTGTTTCAGGCTGTGCAGAAGTGATGCAGAGAAATCTCTTGCCATGGCTTTTGGCTGGCCTGTCCTCTGAACTCAGGCCCCAGTGGGCTGAGCAGAGATGCTGAGAAGGGAAGTTTCCATGACTTCTAGCCAGTTTCCTCACTGATCCCTGGCCTTAAGCAGGCTGGGCAGAGGTGATGTGGAGAAACAGAGATATGGAGGGGATACCCCTCATCATCTGTTCCCACGGCTCCCATGTGCTGCAATGCTGTTGCAGAAATCTCCTGTGCTCCCACCATGATAGGGGACAGCTCTGGAGGAGGGGGAGAGTCATTGGCAAAACAAAGACCTTTCTCCAATCCTGGGAGCCCTTGCCATATTAAGTCCTTCTTCATGCTCCCAAGGCAGCAAGAGAAACATGTCAGGGATGATGGGAGTTGTAGCTCTTCCACCTCTGGCTTGAACTCACCACCTGGTTGTGCACC
>NW_024812531.1:2135-2602 GCF_019175285.1 Sceloporus undulatus
CTTATATAAAAGATCTACTTTATTCTACTATATACAGCTCCAATACTATCCAACACAACAATACTCTACTCCTCACTCTCCACTACTACCCACAAAATACATTGGGATGCATAGTCATTATTATAGTTAATGCATGGTACCACCCACTGTTGTCTGTTTCCACCCAGTAGGCGTGCACACCATTCTCATTGGTTCTCTTGGTTCATCCTACAATTAATGATTTCATCATCTCAGCCTTGACTACTTAACAATTGTCAGGTGTGTCCAATTATCCACCTTGCATCTCTGTCCTTGGCAGTCAGGACTTGTTAATTGTATTACCATTTACACCTGTGTGGTTCTCAATTGGCTTCTGCTGAGTCACCCTGACTCTCACATACATGTTTTATTTCATTTACTGTATATCCCATGTTGCTTTTGCCTTAACAAAACAAAGAGAAGAAAAGGACTGAAGTGGCAGTAGTGAA
>NW_024812532.1:0-2602 GCF_019175285.1 Sceloporus undulatus
AGTGCTCATTGTCTGCTGGGAAACTCCTGACCCTGGGAGTTAAAAAATTAATGACAGATATATTAAAATCAAAAAATTAATGACAGATATATTAAAATCAATCCTAGTGGATTTGGAAAATTGTTTTGAAAAGATGCATGATGGGGATGATGATGATGATGATGATGATGATGATGATGATGATGATGATGATGATGATGATGATGATTGATGATGATGATGACAGTAGTTGTATTTATAATTTATATGGGACTTTGTGTATTTCACAATGTTTTACTCAGTTTATCTCAATACATCTTACAACAATTCAGAAAGGTAGGTGAGTTAAAGTGGGGGAGAGAATGGCTGGTTGAAGGACTATGGCTTCTCAAAAGCCATTCAGAAAGTTCTTAGCTAAGAGATCAATCACAGATTTACTGATTTGTATCTCACATTCTGAACACTGTATGCACTATTTCAGGACCAGAGTCTCTCTCTCTTTCCCTCATTTTCTCCTTGCATAACAAGACTTAGTGATGTTTGGCTATGTATACTTTCCCCACTCATCCTCCACCTGCAACTAAATGAAAATGGGACTGTCTGAACCCAAAGGGTGCTCAACAATGGCTCCTTTTCATCCTGGAGAGAAGTGACCAGTGGGGTCCCCACAGGGCTCTTTCCTGGGCCCAGTGCTATTCAACATCTTTATCAATGACTTGGATGACAGAATTGGGGGCATACTTATCAAATTTGCAGATTACACAAAATTAGAAGAATAGCTAATACCGCAGAAGACAGGATCAAAATTCAAAATGACCTGAATATACTAGAAAGCTGGGCCAAAGCTAACAAAATGAAATTCAATACGAAGAAATGTATGGTAATGGATTTAGGGTTGAAAAATGCACAGATGGGGGATACCTGGCTGAATGAAACTATGTGTGAAACGGATCTATGAGTCCAAGTAGACCATAGGTTGAACATGAGTCTGCAGTGCGATGCGGCAGCTAAAAAGGCCAATGTAAATTTAGGATGCATCAATATAAAGGGAAGTGATAGTGCCACTCTATTCTGCTTTGGTCAGGTCCCACCTGGAATATTGTGTCTAGTTCTGGCACCACAATTTAAAAAGGATGTGGAGAAACTAGAGCGTGTCCAAAGGAGGGCGACTAAAATGGTGAAGGGTCTGGAAACTATGTCCTATGAGGAACGACTTAGGGAGCTGGGTATGTTTAGCCTGGAGAAAAGAAGGTTAAGAGGTGATATGATAGCCCTGTTTAAATATTTGAAGGGATGTCATATTGAGGAGGGAGCAAGCTTGTTTTCTGCTGCTCCAGAGAACCAGACCTGGAACAATGGATGCAAGCTACAGGAAAAGAGATTCCACCTCAACAATAATAATAATAATAATAATAATAATAATAATAATAATAATAATTTATAACCCGCCTTTCCCTGTGTTGGATCAAGGCGAGTAACAGCATATAAACAGAGAAAACAATAATATCAAAAGTATTCAAATTGGTCCGAAGAGAAACAATTTAGGCATGCGGAGAGTGAAATTAGGGGCTCAATTTGGGAAGGCCCACTGGAAGAGATCTGTTTTTATTGCCTTCTTAAAGGCCTCAAAAGATGTTAGTTCGCTGATCTCATCCGGAAGATCATTCCAGATTTTTGGAGCGGCAGAAGCAAATGTCCTCTGGGAGGTAGTTACTAGTCTAGTTCTCTGTGACTGTAGTAGGTTCTTCCCTGAGGACCTGAGAGTGCAGGAAGGATTATATGGGAGGAGGCGTTCCCTCAGGTAAGCTGGACCCAAGCCATGTAGGGCTTTCTAGGTAATAACTGTTAGGAACTTCCTAACAGTACGGGCTGTTTGACAGTGGAATGCACTCCCTTTTTTTAGAAGGAATGATGGTATATAAAGGGTAACATCCCTGGGGGAAAGTGGGTGCGGCTCTCTGGGGCACACAGAGAGATGCCAATCATTCACATGGAGCTTTTCTGCCTGTGATGTAAGCACTACTTGACCCCTAAGTATGCATGTGACATGGAGTTCTGATACAAAGGGAAAGTATTTTGAATAAGAACACAAGTGAATTGTTTGCATTGTGGTTTACTGTGCCACCCTCAGTTAAGTTTTAAACAAATATAACTGCATGCAGAGACAACACAACAATGGGAACATAGATGCATGACCTGGGTGAGGGCTGACCATGCATTATATACACTGGGTTTGAACAAAGTATCAATATTTGTAAAATATTTGGTTAAGCAAACCTTTGCACTAACTATGTTATGTCACCACTGACAGCTATAGGCAATAAGGACCTGGAACTTATATGCACAGCACATGACCAATGTGGCTAGTGTAGAGGACATCATCATTTTCAGAAGTTGTTCAGAGCACAGAAGGTATTATGCAAATTATAAATATCTGGATTAAATTACTTATCTTTTTTATCTTTCCAGGAATAAGGGTTTTCTCTCTAGTTTGTAGGGTATGGTCTCATAGAATGTCTCAGATTTCTAACATATTAGGCAAAATATAGAAAGACATGTCATTTGGAAAAAAAAACCTCTTGAGATAATCCTGGATGAAATCTTATTCCAAACTATGCACACA
>NW_024812533.1:0-2602 GCF_019175285.1 Sceloporus undulatus
TTATATTGAGCTCGGAAGCGGATGGGCAGCCAATGGAGGTCTTTCAAAACCGGTGTTATATGGCTGGTCCTGGGAGCACCAGTGACCAGCCGGGCTGCCATGTTCTGCACCATTTGCAGCTTCCGAGTTTGGTATAAGGGTTGCCCCATGTAGAGTACATTGCAGAAATCCAGTCTCGAAGTTACCAGAGCATGTACTACAGTTTCAAGGTCCCTCTGGGCCAGGTATGGGCGCAGCTGGCGAATCAGCCGAAGCTGATAACAGGTGCTCTTGACCGTCGCATTCACCTGAGCAGTCAGGTGAAGCGACGAGTCAAGAAGCACCCCCAGACTGCGCACGGAGTCCTTCACAGGGAGCGTGACCCCGTTCAGGACAGGTGGAACCACCGCCATTCCTGGACCAGAAGAACCTATCACTAGTACCTCCGTTTTCTCTGGATTCAATTTGAGTCGGTTTTCCCTCATCCAGCCCATTACTGACTCTAGGCAGGCCACGAGAGGAGAGACGCCATCCCCAGTCACTGCATCAGTCGGAGACATAGAGAAGATGATTTGGGTGTCATCAGCGTACTTCTCCAAACTATGGGACTCTCACTATATTTGATGATCATTCCTGTTACTGACTTCTTGTCTCCTAATTCTGATGCAAATGAACTATCTACAAAACATTCTAAATCTGCGTTACTGCTTCTGATGATTAACTTCTTGTCTAAAGTTCCTTTCAAGTATCTCAACAAGTGTTTCACAGCTGTCCAATCCTCAACCTTAGGATTGCAAACTCTTCTAGATAAAGTGTTCACAGTAAAAGCAATGTCTGGTCTAGTGTGGCAAGAAATGAACTGTAGTGATGCTATGATGCTCCTGAAAAATGTCTTGTCCTCAGAATCTTTTGTTGTTGGTTCAGAAATGAAACCAGTTGTCATTGGAGCTTTAACTATTTTGGCATTTTGTAGACCACACTTTTCAATCAAGTTCTCAATATTCTTTCTCTGACTTAACAAACAATGTCCTTCTTGTGTCCACTCAACATTAATGCCTAAATAAGACTTCAACAAACCTAAGTCCTTCAAAACAAACTTTTCTGACAATTCTCTCTTGACTGATTCTATTTCCTGTTTAGACTTTGCTGCCACGCACAAGTCATCCACATAAATCACCAACACTATGTCTCCTTTTGTATATACACAAGCATCTGCCACGCTTCTTTTGTATCCTAATTTAACTAACTCATCATTAATACACAAATTCCAAGCTCTGGCACTTTGTTTTAAACCATACAATGCCTTCTTCAATCTATAAACTTTCTGACTTTCATTTTCCTCAAACCCTTGTGGCTGTTCCATAAAAATTTCTTCATCTAAAGTTGCATTTAGATAAGCTGTTTCAAAATCAAAATGCTCTACTATTAAATTCCTTCTTGCTGTTACAGCTAACACCATTCTCAAACTTTCTGGCTTTGCTGTTGGAGAATAAGTCTTGTCAAAATTCTCATACTGCTGTTGTGCGAATCCCTTAGCTACTAATCTTGCTTTGTACTTAATGCTTCCATCAGGCATTTCCTTTCTCTTATACACCCATTTGCAACCTATCACTGGTTTATCTTTGGGTCTCTTAACAATTTCAAACACATCCTTGTTCACCAAGCAACTAAACTCACTTTCCATTGCTTCACACCATCTTTCCTGTTCTTCTCTAGAAAAAGTTTCTAACTCTTCAAAACTCTCAGGCTCTTCTACCACTGTACAAGCTCTTGCCTGCGTCACAACAAACCTATCTGGTGACTTTCTAACTCTGTGACTACGTCTAGGTATGAATTCTGTCGTTTTGCCTCTCTCTTCATCACTGTCTGCACTAGAAGATGTTGTCTTTCTGCTAAATCTCTTGTCTTCTGTCATTCTAGTGGTTACTGGTCTTGTTTGTGTCTCCCCATCTGAGGTACTACCACTACTGCTAGTAGAGGCTTCTGGCTTGACTGAAACCCCTCCGTTTCCTGAAGTTGGTTCAGTCTGCACTTGCTGCTCACTTGAGCTTCCTAACCTCAAAAACACTTCCTTGTTTGCATGCAGCTTGTCCCAGCCAGCATGTCTTTCAAAATTTGCAGACCTGGAGTACTGTATCTCTTTTCCTCTCATAAGAAATTTGTAACTGTTCCCTGAATATCCCAAGAACATTAACCTTTTGCTCTTTGGTTCTCCTTTCCTCCTAAAACAAGCAGGTATGTACACATGTGCAAATTGACCAAAAACTCTTAGGTATTTGAAATTTGGCACTCTCCCATATAAAACCCTGTAGGGAATGTCTTCAATCTCTGAATGGTACAACCTATTACTTATGTGTATGGCAGTCAGGGTTGCTTCACCCCAGAAGCTGTCTCCAACTCCTGCATCTGCCATCATGCAAGCAGAAATCCTTTTTATGTCTTGGATTTTCCTTTCAGCTAAACCATCCTCACTTGGACAAGCAGGGTTTGTGGTTTCATGTCTTATCCCCACTTTCTGGAACCAATTGTACAGCTGGTTGTTTAAAAATTCTCCACCTCTATCTGTAACAATTGTCCCAACTCTGCTATCAAATCTTCTTTCTATCATCCTGACCCATGCTTT
>NW_024812534.1:0-2602 GCF_019175285.1 Sceloporus undulatus
GAGCTGGTCAGGTGAGAATTAATTGGATTGTCTGGATTATCCATTTGGGCTGCTTTGTAAACTATACTGTACATTTCATCATCCTGAGCTTGGTGGATTTTATCTTGTTGATTGTTTGCACATATATCCGAGTATATGTTATTGTGGGTTTTGAAACAACAACAACAGGTCCTTGCCTTTTGCTTTAGTGATTGTTTCCAGCCATCTTCCCATTATTTGTGTCTTCCTGGGATGAGGCAACCTCACGCACCCTTCCCCAGCTTTGCAGCGCTTCTTTCTTTCCACACGAGAAGCATGTCAAATAGAGCCAAATCCTTTGATTTCCAGTGGAAGAATTAAGTCGGAAATGGCCGTGAGCTTTAATCACTTTAGATGGGAGATGAACGAATTAGAACATTGGCTGGCAATTCAGCTGGGGTTGGGTTCTTTTAATCAGTTACGGGGATATTTAATTTTTGAAACTGTTTGGATCCTGGTGCATTACTGCAGCAGAAAATGAAAATGAAAATATTAAAGGCAATGCTTCCTGTTAGAGATTAATGCTAGCTTGCACCAGTTACTTTATACTCTTCCTTTATTTTTGCAGAAAGACACCTATGTTGACATTTAGAGAGAGATTGAGAGAAAGAAAGAGAGAGCAGGATGTAGTGATTTGAACATCAGACTATGACTCTGGAAGCCAGGGTTCAATTCCCCACTCGACCATGGAAACCCACTTAGTGATCTTGGCTTACATATTCTCAGTCCCAGAAACCCTTGTGATAGTATTGCCATAAGTCGGAAATGACTTGACAGCAAACAACAATAACAAACCTATATCAAGAGGGATGATATGAAGGTTATTTATATGGATTGGTCTTAATTATTCCGATGTCAAGAAGTAACATCCAAGTTTATTTTCTGTGCTGTTGACCAGTTGAAGAATTTGAGTGCTTGTGCCAATTTATGTAACCTTCATTTGCAGAAAAGCACCTATACTGAAAGAGAGGATATGAAATGTATTTAAACTGAATAATTTCCCAAGTTCCATACAGGTTTTTTTCCCTATTCGGAAAGGTTGAAATGCCTCTCTTAAGGTTTACTTACTGGCCATATGAGCATCATGGTAAAATATGCTGCTATCCTGACCTTCAGCTGTGCTGAATGCACCACCGAGAACCTTTCTGAAACTGAATTGAGGAAATTTCCCAAGCCTTCAACTAGAGTAATGAGATTTCTTGTTCATGTTGCAGCTTGAGTGACAGCTCCACAGAGGAGGAGGAGGAAGATACAGACATGACAGACTTGGAAAAAATGGAAGACAAAATGAATGAGCTTCTCCAGCCATCACGGTACCGAATAATGATGCTTCACGTTTTCTGGAAGTGTTAACATGACAGGGATTACATGTGTTTTCCAGACACTGACACCTCTGCAATCCCAAGAAAGATTAGCAGACACAGAAATGTACAAGTATCGGTAAATTGGCGGGCTGCAAACCTACATTTGCCACTAGGTACATACCCAGAGTGCTGTAGACAAGTCAAGCTGTTTCATGAATGTTTCCAGACATGCTTGTCTTATGCACGCATTACACTCATAAAATCATAATGTGCCATGTGGCTCCGAGATTCCCAGGGATCTCAACTCTGTATCCCAAAATCACATTCTGTGCTTTTTCTGCACTTGCATGAGATCATGACAGATGCACAGCCTTGCAGTTTTACAGCCATTGGTGTTATCACTTACTGTAACACTGGTAATTCCCATGCCAGCTCCTGCCTATTAACCCTACTCCACTGGCCATTTCTTAACTGGTGGTTAGGATGGTTTTAAGATGTCATCCCCTTATTGCCTCCTCACTCTTCTGGACAATGAAATTGTCAACAAGGCGAGGAACAGAGGGAAGTGACCATATAATGCTAGAATTCACCATTGTAGGGCAGGCAGATATCAACTGAAAACAAGCACTAGTAGACAGCTAGAAAGATTTTGTGACTCATTTCTTGGGCCTTTGCTTAAATTGTGTTTGTAACAGCATGATAACAATAACTTTTACATTTGACTGTTTTTTGGGAGGGTTGTCTGCTTTTATCATTGATTTTATTAATGTTTATTGGTTATGGTTTTTAATCTTGTGGGCTATCCTGAAATGGCTCTGTATCCCAAAAAATGGCCTTAAGTAGTACTTTTGAAGAAGCAACAAAATAAGTCCTCTCTCTCATTTAGCAAGGATTGCACCGGGAAAAGCTTTCTGCTGCAACAGCTTCGTAACTTCCGTAGAACGGCGTCTCAGTCTGCGCCAGACGAAAGAAGGAGCCTAGATCATCCGAGCTCAGGAACCGATCCGTTGAATGTCAGAGGAAAATACAACCTGAAATGGAGTAGTCTGACTTCAGTAAACCCAACTGATTCAAAGCCAAATGCAGAGTGCTTCCCGCTTAAGTGCACTTACAGTGTTGCTAGGCCCTCAAGAAAACTCAAGGAAGAAACCAAGGAAGGGCCATGTTCAGAGTTGCATCAAGATTCTTCCACAGACAGCAATGCAGAATATACAAGGTGAAAAAAAACCCTGGCATGTTATTGATTCCATTTGCATCTCATTTGTCCTGTTCAGCCCCCT
>NW_024812535.1:0-2602 GCF_019175285.1 Sceloporus undulatus
ATAATAATAATAATAATAATAATAATAATAATAATAATAATAATAATGGAATTATTGAACTGATTGGACCCTGGCTACCAGGTAGCTACTAAGCCATGTTCAAGGAATTATTTTGGGTTTATATGGTCTTCAGGAGCCAGGAGTCTCAGAAATAGTTTTGATATGTACAGAGCCCCATAGACCTTGCACTTTGAGCAGGGGCAAGCTTCTTACTTTACTGTGGTCTAGTGAGTTTCAATTGGTTATGGGTCATTATTTGATTTTATTCAACAAAGAGTCTTGCAGAATCCTAAGGACTAAAAAACTTTATTTGATATAAGCACTGAAAGACTGCAGCCCACTTCACCAGAAGTATGCATTTTATTTGACTTTTAAAAAATATTTGTAAAGCAATATAGGTTTTTCCCCTTTAAATAAATGAAAAATAGAAATAAATAGATACTATTTGAGAGATCCATTAAAAATCTGAAGACTGAAACTAGAAATGGAGGGGAAAACAAATGTAACATCCAAATAGATATGGCTGGTGGTGTTTAAGGGAACTTGAAGTTTAGACTTGCTCCAGTACTTGGTATACCAGGAGGAGCTCGATACTCAAAAGCATTTTTACACATGAACATAGAAATGTGCAGTTTTGCAGAAGCTAATGTGATAGAATAGCAATATATTAGACAAATAAAAAACATGAATGAAGCAAGCATAAGAATAATAAACCAAAAATCTGGTATGTGGTACATGGGGCCAGCCCAGACATGAGACAGAGTTAGCCAGCTGGTTCAGGCACCAGATACTATGACATCAGTGGCATCCCTCAAAATATCATGAGCCCTGTAACCAAATTCCATTCTGGAAGAACAGAGCTGTATGTATCATGTAGACTGTCTTGCACTTCCTTAACTAGCCTGCTGTATTACAGCATAGTTGAGTTTCCTACTCCATCACCAGTTTTGATGGAATTGTCAGTATAAATGGCTAATTCAGTCTGTCTCTGGGAATGGGATGCAGAGGGATGCCATTTTGTCCTTTGCTTCAGGCAAAAAAAAAAAAAAAGGCTTGGGCCAGCCCAATGTTACACAAGGCATCCTAAGAACCTTGCAGTCTTCAGGATTCATAGGTGCCCATTAGGCCTGAAGGTATGCCCAGCTCAGAAACTCATAACAGTTGTGCTCCAATAGTATTTATTAATACAAAACAAGGATCAAAAATATAATACATTTGAATTGTATTATTTGCCTGATTCTGCCTACCTAGCTTTTGTGTGATGTGTGTTTTTATATTGTGCATTTAGTTATTTCATGTATAATAATGACCTCTCATGCACTAATGACATGAAAAAGGACACTGTTTGGAAAACTCTTGGCCACATCCACTAACAAAAGCAGCACCATCCATTAGGCCAGGAGCTTATGGTTCTTCCTCACCATATAGGCCACAGAAACCCACAATATCTGCTCTGAAAACCACTAAGAGCAGTGTTGGTCTATGCAAGGTGCAAGGGGTGGGGGCAGAAAATAAGAAAGTCCTACTGTGTGGGGTGGAGGTTTGCATGTGAAGGGAGAAATGTCCCCTCCAGATTCTGTTGACTGAGCTGTTTCAGTCACTTACTATACATTATTTGGTACAAGACTCTGTGTGCAAAAGGGAGCATGAAATTAGATCCCTGTTAAGTGCCTCTTATTCCATTCCCTCAAGGGGGAAAAATCTTGGCTAGCACTCAGAGCTGTAGATACATAATTTTTTTCCCTTGTGAATATATACAAATATACAAAATATTTCCACTGCTGCATTAATAAACAGTGTAGAATAGTAAACCGCTGCCAAGCTTTGAAATATCTCACAGGATGAAACCTTGAAGCTGAGCCTGCAGTTTACCTGCTCTGCCCTCACCAACAGATGTCACTCTACTTCAAAAAGAATCAATTGGTGAGGTTAGTGAGCGCAAGGAGCAACCCAGCACTCTGAGATCTGAAAAAGAGTGTCTTTGTAAGAGCATATGTTCACAAGTTAATCCTTCTGTCACAGGACAGAAATTGCTTTAAAGTTCTAGCAGCAGGCAGATTTGTAAGAACAACAAAAAGAGGGAAACATCCATGAAAGCATGGGAACTCATTGAAACATATCAAACCAAATGGCTGCACTCTACTTTTAATTTTATGAATGAATTACCAATGAAAACAAAATCTGTTCATTCAGTATGTGTATTCTTCCAGTGGATTATTTAGCAAAAGTTAAAAATTGCCAGTGACTTAGTGTGGGCAAAGAAACACTATAATCAAACCCAGCAGCATAATGCTCTCTCATAGATGCTTCTGAAATTTGTTTATTTCTTTTAGAACATTAAAGGAAAATGTATATACTCATAAAGGCTTTACTAGTATAGAATCTTGAGAATATATGGAAGTACGTATATACAAAAGAATATAGCACTAATTAAAAACAATTAGAATGCTTTATTTTGGGGAGGCACTTCAGAACAATTTTTAACTAGTACTACAGGGTTGGAGATTCAGGTAATGATTCCCCACTGTCTTTAAGATTGCAACTTGATCCTAGTTATGCATATTTGAGAAGGAGCATTGTGCAATGGTCACAACATGAAAGC
>NW_024812536.1:0-2602 GCF_019175285.1 Sceloporus undulatus
ACCCTGAGCGCCTCATCTGAATTTGCCAGGCTCCTCAGCATCGTCTCAGTCTCTTCCGTCGTCCACACAGCCATCTTCAATTGCCCAACAAACAAAAGGGTGAGCGCATCAGTTTTGCCCACAAGGCTGAAAGACATTCCGCCGCATGTTTTACCAAAATCCCCGGAAACTCTCCAAAATGTTAATCTTGCAGATCTTTGGCAAACAAACGTAAACATAATTGAATAAATAATAGTTGTCACTGATTTCAACTCTCCAAATTACCACTGAACCATCCAAAGAATCTGTGATTCCTTCTAATACTTTCAAGGTATTTCTTTTGGCATGAAGCGGGTCCAGGAAGCTTTGTGCCCAATAGAAACGTGTTAGGCTGCATCTGCACTGCAGAAATAATCCAGTTTGACACCCCTTTGACTGCCCTGGCTCAGTGCTAGGAGAGAAGTAGCCAGGATTTTGGGAAGGGGGGGTCCAGACCACCATTTTGAGGGGCTAAAAGCCCCCCCCCCCACACAGAAAAAGGGGCGAGCATTTACCTCAGGAAGGGGAAAGAGGAGGGGAAGAAGAGGAAGAAGGGGAGGGGGCTGCTCTGCTTCAGTGCCATTGCCAAAGGCTCCTCAGGTTCATTTGGGGGGAAAGGAGAGGCAAGAGAGCCGTCTTTTGCCGGGAAGGAAAGGTAAAACCACCCGGGGCAGGGATGCTTTTGAGTCGGCAGAGACGCTTGCCCTTGCAGTCAAGGGAAGGGGAGGAAAAAGAGAAAGGGGGACTTGCTCCCTGGCATCCTCAAAGGGCCGACCGTCCATGTAGGCCAGGTAGGCCACTGCCTAGGGGCGCAAGCTGCAGAGGGCGCCAGCGGGGCGGCAAGGGAGCCAGGAGGCCAGAGAGAGAGAGAGGCTGGAGTTGGGAGGATGAGGGGAGCGGAGCAGCCAGCCTCCTGGAGCCTGTGAGGGAGCAGCAGGAGAGAGAGCTGCTTGCTATGGTGCTGCCAGCAGGCCCCAGCCCTGGCATTTTTATCAGGCTGCCTTTGCAAAAGGGACGGGAGGAAGAAGTTTGCTGTGCTCTGCAAATCCTGTGCTGTAGCTACACTGGAGAATTAAGACTATGGAATTCTGGGAGTTGGAGTTTGGGGTGGGCTCCCTCCCTCTTTCTTTCCTCCTGTCCTTCACTACTCCTTCCTCCCTCCCTCCCTCACTAGTCCTTCCTTCTTTCCTACCTTTCCCCTTACTTCACTTTGTCTTCTTTCCTTCCCCTTTCCCTCACTGCCTGCCTTCCTTCCTCCCTCTCTCTCTTGCCAAGAGAGAGACATGTTCAGGAAAGTCTTGCCATGGCCTTCCTTGCGGCTGAGAGAGTGTGATGCCCCACCCAGTGGGTTTCCATGGCAGAGCTAGGATTTGAACCCACAGCCATAGTCCAACGCTCAAACAACTAGTCCACACTGGCTCCAACAATCCACTTTAATAGATTGGTCTTCTTCCCAAATGTCTTCACCGCAAAGGAAGGCACCACAAAATGGAAATGGACACTCAAGAAAAAGGGAGGACAGGACTCCAGAAAAGCTCCAATGCATGCTTCTTAGTCATGCTCCAAATGGAGGATGTTTTAGAAAACCTCCTGGAGGACCTGTCCTGGAAGAGGAGGAGGAGGTCTGCCCTGCCCTGAGTTGAACCCTCGAATGGGGTTTTCCTGGCAATATGAGTTCAGAGAAGCTTTGGGATGGCCTTCCGCTGAGGCTGAGAGAGTGTGCCTTGGCCACTCTTGGGGCTATTATGATGATTATGATTATGATTATAGTTTATTTCTAAAGCGCTGTAAATGGTGAGCCTACTAAGTGTCTTTCCTTCCTCGCCCTGGAGCCATTTCCACCTCGATCCACAAACAGAAGAGGCGGGATATAAATAAATACATTTTTAATGATTATTATTTATTCCCATCTTGTTTCATGGGCTGCATCTACACTGCAGAAATAATGCAATTCGATACCGCTTTAACTGCCCTGGCTCCATGCTACGGAATCCTGGGATTTGGGTTTTTGGAGGAGATTTCGCCTTCTCAGTCAGAGAGCAATGGAGGCACAACAAACTACAAATCCCAGGGCTCCAGAGCATGGAACCCGCAGGATCATAGAATCATAGAGTTGGAAGAGACCACTAGGGCCCTGATCCAGTCCAACCCCCTTCTTCTGCCATGCAGGAAATCCAAATCAAAGCATCCCTGACAGATGGCCATCCAGCCTCTGTTTAAAGACCTCCAAGGAAGGAGACTCTATCACCCTCCGAGGAAGGAATGCATTCCACTATCGAACAGCCCTTACTCTCAGGAAGTTCCTCCTAATGTTCAGGTGGAATCTCTTTTCCTGGAGCTTGCATCCATTGCTCCATTGGGTCCTGTTCTCTGGAGCAGCAGAAAACAAGCTTGTTCCCTCCTCAACATGACATCCCTTCAAATATTTAAACAGGGCTATCATATCACCTCTTAACCTTCTCTTCTTCAGGCTAAACATCCCCAGCTCCCTAAGTCATTCCTCATAGGGCAAGGTTTCCAGACCCTTCACCATTTTTGTCGCCTTCCTCTGGACACATGGCTCCAGTTTCTCAATGTCCTTTTT
>NW_024812537.1:0-2602 GCF_019175285.1 Sceloporus undulatus
TGTGTGTGTGTGTGTGTGTGTGTGTGTGTGTGTGTGTGTGTATTAAAAGGCTGAGTTAAAACCTGAGTAGATCTATTGAATCAATGGAATATATGTAAGTGCTGGTTTAATAGGCCTATCAGGGATGCCAGTCCAGGATCATCCTATGCCCCGACAAGAGACTTGGGATAGTCCTTTGAGATGTTATTAAGCTTTATGCATTATGTACAGACCACAGTTGAACACAACTTGTTATTTAAACAAACGCAGTGAGCTGTTTGGACACCTCACTGTGAAAGCTAGGTGAGTGGTTTATTTTGTCCCTGCAGATGTGCCCAACATCATGAAAAATGCTTCCCTGCTGAATTCCATAAAAGAGGCAGGAAGATGCCATGATCATTACCATCAACTGAAACTGTGCTTAATCATAGAAATTAAGCCTATTTAGAGACAGCTTCTCACTTATAGGGCCAAATGATGTACTAGGTCTTATTTCTTTCCCATAGAAGGGGAAGAAAGGGAACATGTTCTTCTCTCAGTGCTGCCAGAGTTGAGATGACTAATTAATTCATTTAAACCTTTGAAACCTATTTTTTGCAGCTTCATTAAGCCCTCCAAATGACTTACAAATACAGAGATTACCTGTTAAAATGTACATGTTAAATGAGAAAAAATATTCCACTGGAAATCTCACTGAGGCAAATTCTCTGCTTTTCATCCCAAGTCCTGCTGCACATTACTCAAACACCTCAAGCTCTTGGTCTAATTCATGTGGTATCACCCAGGCACCAGCCCAGACAGCCTTGAAAATAAAGGTGAGGCACAATTTATTATGCCATCTGATCTGACCAAGTTTTGAAAAGCGCCTCCACCTCAAGTGAGATAAAGTTTACAGTCTCTGTATGTAGACTGCATAGATCATGAAAAGCTATATGGGAATGCCACTATATTTCATACTCCTTATGAGAAATCTGTACTTAGGACAAGTGGCTACCATTAGAATAGACTATGGAGAAACAAAATGGTTCCCAGTTGGCAAAAGGGTCAAGTAAAGCTGCATTCTGTTACCCAACTTGTTCAACTTGTATGCAGAACATATCACAAGAACAGCAGGTTTAGACTTAGAAGGAGGAGGAGTGAAAATAGGAGGAAGGAACATCAACAATCTAAGATGTGCAGATGACACCATACTAGTAACCATAGACCTGAAACTATTATTAAGGAAGGTCAAAGAAGAAAGTGCAATGGTAGGTTTGATTCTGACTATAAAAAAGCCAAAAATAATGACCAAAGATGATCTACGTAAATTCAACCTTGACAATGAGAAAATTGAAATAAAGATAATCTGTACCTTGGATCTAACACTGATTAAAATGCAGACTGCAGCCAAGAAATAAGTGAAAGAACTAGACAAGACACGGTTTTCCCCATCATTATGTACAGATGTAAGAGGTGGACAGTGAAGAAGGTGGACAGGATGTAGTGCTGGAGTAGAGTGCTGAGGACACCATGGAGAGCCAAAAAGATAAAAATTTGGGTCCTAGAACAAATCAAGCTTGAACTCTCCATTGAGGCCAATATGATAAAACTGAAGCTGTCTTAGGCCCCCTCCAGACAGAGGCAAAAGGACACCCTCATCACATGCTGGGGCAGCACTTCTAGATGCCCCTCGCCCCTCGCACATGACGAGGGTGTCAAAATGGCGGAACCCTGTACAGATGGGCGCCACCATTGTTACATGCTGGATGCATAGCATCTACATGTCACGGCACCATTATGACATCGTGAATGCGTCATTGGTGTACTGCAATGTCATAATGGCATCACAAGAAGAACCCACTTTTCACGGGTTCTTTTTGGTCCATGGGGAAGTCCTGCAGTCTGGAGGCTGTGGCTTCCCCGCGGACGAAAACTAGATGCTGGGAGACCATTCTTTTTGGATTGTCTGTCCCACCATGGGACTTCACCAGTGGGGAATGCCACTGCTAACAGCTTTGCTGTTCTGTACCAAGAAATATTGTCAGCCTTTTTTTCTGTTAAGATTGGCTCCCAGACTACACTTGACTTGAAAATATCTTGCAAGGATATGAGACTTGACTTGAGACTTGAAGGCAGAGACCTGAGACTTAGCTTAAGACTTGGAGTAAAAAAACCTGAATACATCACTGATGCACCTCTATTTGTTGGCAGTCTTCTAGACCAGTACTTATCAGAGCTGACTTTACTCAGCAGTAACCTCAGGTTAATTCAGCATTTGTTTCCATCCTCTGCATGTTTGTTTGGCTTGCAGAAATTTCAGGTCAGTGTTCTGACCTCTCCTCATAAACAGCTCCTTCCATAATAAAGGTCTGGTTTCAGTGCAGGTCTGAGTTGTGCCTACAATAATTATTTAAAGATACATCATATTCAGAGCAGTAAAACAGGTTAAAATATTCATATCAGACCAACCCCTTCCCCATCTCAACTCTTCTCAAATGCTATTGACAGGAGATAAACAGTGGATTTGGCTTGTAGGATTTTTCTTCTTATGTTGTAAAACTTTAATTGCTACATTTACCCCAGCAGGTAATTAATCTAGTTTCTAATGTAGCTGTTTTCCATCCATCTAGTGTTGTTTCATATG
>NW_024812538.1:0-2601 GCF_019175285.1 Sceloporus undulatus
AATAATAATAATAATAATAATAATAATAATAATAATAATAATAATAACTATCCTCAGAAAGGCAAAAGACTAAATCCCCCAGCATGCTCTCCTCTCTAGGTTGCACACGGGCTCCTTTCATCTTCCAATGGACATGAAGCCCGCCTCTTTTTCCTTTTCCCTGGGGCGAACTCCATTTCCCATGATGCATTGGGCCAAAGCGCTTTTCTCTGTGTGCTGGAGGTTGCCGGGAGTTGTAGTTCCCTTTGACTCCATCAGTCGCTTCCTAGAGCGAGAAGCAGTCACTGCCAGGACTACATTTCCTAGAAGGCCTTTCTCCCTGTGGCTTCCTCCCACCTTCTTTCTTTCCTCTCTCTTCCTGAGATCATGGGACACTTGTTCTCTTCTGGGGCAGATGCTGTCTGCGAAAGGGGTCAAGCTGGAGGCGAAGGGTAAGGGTCTCATCCTTTGAAAGGGGCTTTCTCTGGGGCAGAAGGACATGGGGGCCCTGAGAGAAATGGGGAGAACCTTGGAGCCCTGCAGAGGGAGCAGAATGCCAGGACTACAGCCCCCATCATCCCCAGCAGCAGGGAGGGGGATGGCTTGGAGGAGCCCTAGCTACCCCAGGCATGGTTTGGGGAGACCACGCTCCTCAAGGAATGTATGTGTATATATATAATATAGAATATGAATAAATAGATGTTGCGTTTTCTGTTTATATAGAATATATACACACACACAGCCACAGCACACACAAACATATATATATATATGTATGTATGTATATGAATGAATGAAAATGTATTTATATACCGCTATTCCTACATAGATGATAGCAGTTTGCAACATAAAATAAAACAATAACAACATATATCCCTGACAGTGCAAACAAACTACCCATACCAATTAAAAAATTATACAAGAGAATCTAAAAAAAAACATTATATTACAGTCAATTAAAACCATATAATTAAAAGCCGTATGACAAAATAGCTGGATCGAATAATGTGCATCAAGGGAGGAGGAGAGCAAAATATTCAGGCACATGGGGGAAAGCTTGAGGGAAAAGATGGGTCTTCAGATTTCTCCTAAATAGCTCTAAAGAGGTGACTGAGCGGAATTCGTCTGGCGGAGAGTCCCAAATCTGTGGGGCCATGATAGAAAATGCCCTCTGAGAAGATGAAGAATACCTTGACTTTGGAACTCTTAGCAAATGTTTCCCGCCCGATCTGAGAGTGTGGGGCGGACTGTATGGGGAGAGGGGGTCCTCCAAGTACCCTGGGCCCAAGCCATTTAGGGCTTTATGTAAGCAATCTAGGAGTATATGAGGAAAATATATACACATAGACACCAGGAATACATATATATGTTCTCTCTCTCTCTCTCTGTCTATACATACACACACACTTATAGGAATGTGTATGTGTGTATACACCAGAAATAAATATATTTCTGCTCTTTCTGTTTATATATATTGCTTTCTATATGTATATATATGCATGTATGTATATGTAAGCAATCTAGGAGTATATGAGGAAAATATATACACATAAATACACACCAGAAATACATACAGTATATATTTTCTCTCTCTCTCTCCCTCTCTCTCTCTCTTTCTGTACACACACACACACACACACACACACTAGTAGCATATAGAAATATGTGTGTGTCTATATACACACACACCAGGAATATATATATGTTCTTTATCTTTCTCTCTATATATATTTATATATGTGTGTGTGTGTGTGTACTTGTCCCTCGATATTCACTAGGGTTAGAGGCACAAGACCCCCATGAATATGGGAAAACCGCAAATAACAAAAACACCATGTTTCTACCTGAGATGATCCCTCTCTAGGAATCTCTAGGTCCTGCAGCTCAACTCTGTGGTCATCGTCCGACACACATTGACCATAGAGTTGCACTGGAGGAGGACCTAGAGATTCCTAGAGAGAACATATTAATCAAATCTCTGAATAATCAAATCTTCAAAAGTCAAGGCCGCTAATATGGAGGGGTGTGTGTGTGTGTGTGTGTGTGTATATATATATATAATCTCTCTTCTCTCTGTAAATCTCTCTCTCTCTCTCTGAATATATAGGAATTATAGAATCGTAGAGTTGGAAGAGACCCCAAGGACCATCCAAACCAACCCCATTCTGCCATGCAGGAAATACCAATCAAAGCATCCCCAATGACAGATGGCCATCCAGCCTCTGCTTAAAGACCTCCATAGAAGGACACTCCACTACACTCCAAGACTCCACTATGATCCTGCAATGCAGGGGGGTTGGATTGGATGGCCCTTATGGTCTCTTCCAACTCTATGATTCTATTATACACACACACACACACTGTATATGCACACATACACACAGGGGTGACCAGACTGCCTCCTATTCCACCTAAACATCCTTTCCACAGCCTCCTGTTTCACCTCAACGTTAGCAAGAACTTCCTGACAGTAAAAGCTGTTTGACATTGAGACACGCTCCCTTGGAAAGTGGTGGAGTCTCCTTTGGGGGTCTTTAAACAGAAGCTGGATGGCCATCTGTAAGGAGTGCTTTGTGTATTCCTGCATGGCAGAATGGGGTTGGACTGGATGTAAGTCGAGGG
>NW_024812539.1:0-1262 GCF_019175285.1 Sceloporus undulatus
AGGACTGTGAGGAGGAAAAGGAGAAACACAACTCTCAGCAGGCCCAGTTGGCCTCCTTTCCACAACTCAGAACTGGCAAATACAAAATTCCTGTTTTTCTGGTTCAGTAAGGAAGGAAGCCCACTAGTTGGTGTATGTGAAACAGCAGTGTTTCTCAGGAAAAGCAGTAACTCCCCACTAGAATTACTTCCTTCCCTGAACATGTGCTGACTGACAGGCCATCCTGGAGGGAATCCAGGACCTCTAGGGGATCCATGCTAGAAGGCTGAGGAAGGCCATACGCTTAGGGTTGCCATAAGTCAGGACCTCCAAACCGGGACAAATGTAGGACAAATGTAGGACAACGATTTCAAATGTAGGACACATTTTATAAAAATGGAGGACACACAAAAAATTGATGCTTTTTAAAAAAAAATGTTAATATAAATGCATGTTTCTTAGGCATGATCAAAATGGAGGACATTTGGGCATTATTCCTAGACAGATGGCAAAAATGGACTTCCTTTTCTGCCCAAACCACCCCCCTCCATTCCCCTCCATTCCACACATAACAGCACATTTGGGCACTTCACGTGGCTTTACTTAACATGGCCTCTTGCATATTTCAGAGGCTTATTCCATAATCAAACCCCTTGAGTTTAACACTTAGCATGGTTTAACATGGCTATGCATATTGAACATGTCAAAGTGGTTTCACAAGAAGTGGATTTGCCGTTTCAGGTTTCTTGCACCAACTCTACGTCTCAGAAGTGTGTACTTAGTCAAAGGACTTTGATTTTTTTTTCACTGCACATGAGTTTGTAAAAATCAGAGCAGCTAACATTGGCCATGCCTGAGAGGCTTGCTGATATCAATATCACCATCATCATCATCATCACCATCATTGTCACAACAAGGGAGACTTGTTAGCATTCAAAGCACAAAAAATACACCAAAACCACACTTTGGAAGGTGACACTCTCTCAACTTTAGAAGCTGACTCATATCACATCATCACCCCACACTATCATTGTCGAAGCAAGGGAGAATTGTTAGCATTAAAAGCATCAAAAATACACAGAAAAGGCACTTTAAAATGCACTTTAAAAATACAGTTTAAAAAATACAGCTTAGAAATGCACTTTAAAAATACAGTTTAAAAAATACAGCTTAGAAATGCACTTTAAAAATGCAGTTTAAAAACTACAGCTTAGAAATGCACTTTAAAAATGCAGTTTAAAAACTACAGCTTAGAAATGCACTTTAAAAATGCAGTTTAAAAA
>NW_024812539.1:1362-2601 GCF_019175285.1 Sceloporus undulatus
GCTTAGAAATGCACTTTAAAAATGCAGTTTAAAAACTACAGCTTAGAAATGCACTTTAAAAATGCAGTTTAAAAACTACAGCTTAGAAATGCACTTTAAAAATGCAGTTTAAAAACTACAGCTTAGAAATGCACTTTAAAAATGCAGTTTAAAAAATACAGCTTAGAAATGCACTTTAAAAATGCAGTTTAAAAACTACATACAGTACTGCCTCCTCCTCCTCCTCCTCCTCTTCATCCTCCTCCTCCCTGGCACCAAAAAGGGGCAAAGGAAATGGCTCTTTCCTTTCCCCTCTGGCTGCAGCCCAGCCCAACAGAGGAGGAGCTCCTCCTTCTGAGTCTGGCTGGCCAATGGGGGCAGACTGGGGCTGGAACAGCCTCGCCCCCTGCCAGCCCTCATAGGCTCAGGCCTGGAAAAGGGACGGGCTGTTCAGCCCCAGACTCAGGAAGAGGAAGTCCTCCTCATTAGCCATGTGCGAGGCTCTGCAAGCAAGGGCCAGCAAAGGCAAACCTCGTCCACCCGGGACAAGGAGGAAACCGTGCAGGGACGCCCCCTAGTGGTCAAAACCCGGGATTGTCCCGCCTGCAGCCGGCTTATGGCAACCCTACATACGCTGTGTAAGTGAAATGTCTTCTGGAAGCTAGGATGGATAGATTCCTGTCAGAATGGCCATGCTTGCTTTCAGAACAGCCACTCAATGTCTAGTGGTCATTTTGAAGAAGATGGGGTCTTCATACCAAATAGGTCTGCCTGGGATGGATGGAGAAGTTCATATCAACAAACCAGAGGCACCACAGAGCAATTAGGATGATTGAGGCTCTTTCAGTTCCTTCTTTCCTAATTGCTCTTGGAATCACTGGAAGGTGAGGGAAGGTGTAGAGCAGGCCATTTGGCCAAGGAACAGATCCTGGGTCCAGTATTAAAGATTTTGGGTCTTTTTCAGATTCTTTTCTTTATTCATGCTCTTACTGCTTACTTTTTGGACTAGGGGTGCTGAGCATGTTCGCCATTACATGCTGCACTCGATCCTGTCAGGCAAACATTTGTGATCAAGACTATCTAGTCAGAGTGGCAGGATTGGTCTACCAACAGAGTGAGTTCAGGAGAGAGGGAGATTTTTAAGTTCTGATTCTACAAATCTATTGGTAGTCCATCAAGGGCCAGCCTGAAGATAAAGCGCCCACCCTCCATAACTGTCATCTTTTGGCCTGTGAGGGAGCGAATAGGCTGGCTCAATTC
>NW_024812540.1:0-2601 GCF_019175285.1 Sceloporus undulatus
CAAACAACTGTGTTATTTATTAACAGTGTAACAGGTCTATTGAATGGCAGAAAGTAACACTGCCCTCCCAAAGGCTGCATCGTGCCTGACCCTTGTGTCCAGCCTGTAATGTCTAATGAATGTCAATGGCTGGGACCAGACAGCTGCCTTACAGACATCCTCAAGGGGAATCCCCGTCAAAAAGGCTGAGGATGCAGCTACCGCCCTAGTTGCATGGGCTCTAACCCGACCAGGTAAGGGCTTATCAGCCAGTTCGTAGCAGAGGCGGATGGTGTTGACCACCCTCTTGGAGAACCTCTGCGGTGACACCGGCAGCCCCTTCTTGGCTTCGGAGTAGCACACAAAAAGTCTCTCCGAACGCCTGGAAACAGATGTCCTGTCCAGATAGAATGCCAGCGCCCTGCGGACATCCAGGGCATGGAGCTGACGCTCAGAGTCTGTGGTCGGATTAGGAGCCAGAGTCGGCAAAACAATGTCCTGGTTGATGTGAAAGGCAGACACCACCTTTGGCAAGAAAGTGATGTCTGTACGGAGCACCACCTTGTCCTTGTGGAAACGGAGGAAGGGTTGGTCCATCCTCAGGGCACACAATTCACCAGCTCGGCGGGCTGACGTTATAGCTACCAGGAAGGCCGTCTTCCAAGTGAGGAGTCTCAGGTCTGTGGTAGCTAAGGGCTCAAAGGGCTTAGATACCAAATGTGCCAAGACGGTATCTAGACTCCACTCTGGTGTAGGGTCTAGAATCGGTGGGTGCAAATTGTTGAATCCCTTAAGGAACCTCTTTATGAGAGGATCCGCAAAGAGAGAAGGCTTGTCCTGAAACAGGTAGTGAGATGAAATGGCAGATAGGTAGCATTTGATAGAACTCAAGGAGAGACCTGCATCCACTAAAGTCATGAGAAAATCCAGGACTACAGGGATGGAGACACGGGATGGTGGAGTGTCCCTTGCTTGTAGAAAGGTTAGGAACCTATCCCATTTGTAGGCATAGGACCTCCGTGTGGATGGTCTCTGTGCTGCCTTAATGATGTTCTGTACACCGGATGGAAGTGTTCTCAGGATGAAATCTTCCATGCTACCAATGGGAGGGATTGCATCTCGGGATGGTGAACTTGTCCGTTGTGGAGGGAGAGCAGGTCGGGCCGGTGCTCGAGGCGGAGATGGTCCTGCGCCCGTTGTAGGAGCGGGGCGAACCAGGGCTGTCTGGGCCACCACGGCGTTACCAGGATTGCGTCCGTGTGGTCGGCCAACATTTTCGAGAAGACCCTTGTAATCAAAGGGAATGGAGGGAAGGCGTACAGGAGGCCTTGGGTCCATTTGAACTGGAAGGCGTCCCCTTCCGATGCTGGGTCTCTGTACCGTGAGCAGAATCTCGTGGTCTGAGTGTTCAGCCGGGAGGCAAACAGGTTGAGGAGGGGGGTTCCCCAACAATTGAAGAGTCGGGAGACTACTTCTGGATGCAGTCTCCATTCGTGGCAAGTGGATGAAGACCTGCTGAGACGGTCTGCCAGGTTGTTCTGTTCGCCAGGCAGGTGAATGCATTGTAGCAAGATCTTGTGTTGTATGCACCATTCCCAAATGCGGATGGTGATCAATAGCAGAGTCCTCGACTTCGTACCACCCTGTTTGTTGAGGTAGTACATGACGGTGGTGTTGTCGGTGAGGAGGAGCACCACCTTGTCCGCGAGGACCGTCTGAAAGGCTCTGAGTGCTTTCTCCACGGCGAGCATTTCCAATACGTTGATGTGGAGAGTAGCTTCTGCCAGTGACCATCTGTCCTTTATTGTAAGGCCCAGCGTGTGGGCGCCTCATCCTTGCAGGGAGGCGTCCGTAGTCAGAGAGAGGTCCGGCTGAGGGGGTAAGAATGGCATCCCCACACAGACGTCGGATTGGAGCCACCATCGTAAGGACCTCTGTACCGTCCTCGGGATGGTGAGCAACTTGGTGGCCGTGTCTCGGACAGGGTCGAACACGGAGAGGAACCAAGATTGAATGGGCCTGAGGCGCAGTCTGGCCCACGGTGTGACGAAAGTGGTGGAGGCCAGGTGCCCCATGGCGACTTGAACTGTACGGGCCTGAAGGCGTCTTTGGCAGAGGCAGGGCTGTAGAGATGCGCAGAGGGCTTGGAACCTTGTCTCTGGAAGGTATGCCCTCATCTGTACAGAGTCCAGTGTTGATCCTATGAAGTCTATTCGCTTGGTAGGAGTCAAGTTGGACTTGTCGAAGTTGCCCTGCAGCCCTAGTGTTTGTAGCAGGGATAAGGCAAATTCCAGCTGCTTGAGTAGGGCGTCCTTTGAAGGTGCTGCGAAGAGCCAGTCGTCCAGGTACGGGAAGACTGTGATTCCCTTCTGACATAGGCAAGCCACCATGGGTGCCATGCACTTGGTGAAGACTCTTGAAGCTGTGGCAAGGCCAAAGGGAAGGACCTTGTACCGGTACGCCTGGTGCCCGACAGCGAAGGCGAGGAACCTGCGGTGGTCCTCCAGGATCGCTATGTGAAAATATGCGTCTTTCAAGTCTAGCGTCACGAACCAGTAGTCTTTCTGTAGGAGTGGTAAGATAGAAGCAAGAGTTACCATCCTGAATTTTTTGTAAACAATA
>NW_024812541.1:0-2601 GCF_019175285.1 Sceloporus undulatus
TTATTGTTTGCGAATTGCTGTAAACCGCTTTGATTAATTCTTTAGAAAAGCGGTATACAAATAAATCTTATTATTATTATTATTATTACTTAACTTTAATTTATTTCTGTGACAACATTTTGCCAGTGTCCCAGTGGCTTCTGATGTAAATATGTTGTTTATAGAGTATGTATTAAAATTTCCTACACTGAAAAGAGCTGTACTTTGGATTTTTCTATATTAAAACATGAGATGGATATTTTCACAAATCTAATTGGATCAGCTGAGGCTGAGAGGAGGTTGAAGGTGGAGAGACCTCAACAGACTGGAGCCACGCTATTAATTTGGTTTCAGGCCCCATTCCCACTGGCCCAGTTAACGTGGGTGGAACCATGTAGATCCGGATGCCCTTCCCTGTTCCGTTAGTGAGTGCCCACTACAATTGAGGGGCATTTTAACCCGAATGCCTTATCGGGTTTAACTTGAGGGCGCCTACTGTCAATCAAGCAAGCGTCATAGGTGACGTTTGCAGGGGCATCGGAAGTGTGCTTCCCCCCTTTTTTTAAAGAGCCATGCACAAAATGCCTCAAAGTGTGCACATTTTGTCAATTTAAAATCTCTTTTGTGTGTGTGTGGGGGGGCATTTGGGTCAGTGCAGGTTATGATCTGCCCTTGGCCCCATTTTCAAACCCAAAATGCAAGCTAATGCAGCCTGTATCCCCAGCTCCTTGCCACCTTAGAATGCCTCTTACACATGTTGTTGTTGTTATTATTATTATTATTATTATTATTTCCTCACCTCAGAAATGCCAGAAAAGGATGCAATTGCCATGCATTCTTTTGTGCTTTTAAAAGCAATTCAGGGCTGCCCCTGAATTCCTTGCAAAAGCATGTATCGTTTTGTCAGTTGCCTAATTGACAAGAGCAACAAATGTAACATTCAAATTATAGCATTGATTCGCAAAGGAAAAAAAAGTCTAGCCCATTTGCAACATTTCCCCTTTGCTGGAAGCCAGCAAATGAAAGGGAAAGGGAACAAGCTGCCAGCCACATTTAATATATCTATATATCAGCCTCAAGAAAATACAAAACAAAACATGAGCACATTTTGTCAAAATTAATTTTAAAAAAATTAAAAAGGGAGGAAAGTGCCTGATGAGAGCTCCGTTCATGCCCTGCCTTTGACCTGACCTGACCCTTTTCCTCCTGCTAGAGGAGCTTTGCCATTGCCTTCCACTGAGGCTGAGAGAGAGTGACCTGTCAGTTCCAACTGACCCATGGAATCAATTGGGAATAAAAGGGAAATGCAGCGCAGGCATTCTGACTGTAGCATCTGCATATAACACAAATAATAATAATAATAATAATAATCCAGGAGCAAGAGGAAATAAAGCACAAGCAAGCACACAGACATGTCACCCAAAAAAATCATGCGCATAAATTGTCAGAAATAAAAGAGGCTCCTTCTGCTGCAGCTGGATTTCCCTACATCCCCTGGCTAAGCCCCACTGCCCTATTTCCCTGGGCAATCCTCCTCCTCCTCTTTCCTTCCGACCCTCCCTTCCCAAGCTGCCCTGGCTCTTTCATCCTCCTCCTCCTCCTGCTCCATTAGAGAATGCCTTCCATGGCTCCCTTCTTCCCAGGGCTCCTTCATCCTCCTCCTCTTCCATCACTTTCTCCACTCCCCCCTCCCTCTTACAGCCCTTTGCAGCCCAAAAGTCACCCTGATTTCCCCCTTTGCCGCCTCCTCCAGTCCTTTGGCTCTTTCCTCCTCCTCCTCTCCTTCCCCCTCCCCTCGGATGAGGGGAGGGAATGCTCTGATCTCTGCCCACCCTCCGACCCTAATTCCTCCTTGAATTTGCCCCGATCGTGATCGAGGGCAAGTTCATATTTCGTGGAACCCGGGTCTTTTGGGAAAAGACGGATTTTAGCCCGATTCTAAATACCCCGGGGTAAGAGGCATTTCCTTGTGCAAGCCTCAACATGGATTGTGACAGAATCGGGCCCAATATGAACTTCACGTGCAAATTTCGAATCCTGAACCAGGTTAAAATGTAGTCTGAATGGCCCCTTAATCTCATTCATCATTTGCACAGCTCTGTTGTTCTCTGCCTATTTCCAGGTCACTGTAAGTACTTTCAATCCTGTCTTTGTTTAAATGGAAAAGTACTACTGTTCTGTGAAGGAACCACTTTAAACAAAGTGGACTGCTTGAGCTCACCTTATAGCATCCTTCTTAATCATTCATTCATTCGTTATGTTCATTGAACTGTATGGCTGTTATTTCTTAAATTTCATCTCACCTTTCTCCCAAAAGTGGTTTAGAATAAAAAAAATGGAATGAGCATAAGCATTTTTTGAAAGCAAACATGCTGGTAAAAGAAAAAGATGGTGCTGTTCCTTCAGTTGGAAGTTAGTTCTCAAAGATCAAAAGTCATTTTTGTTTATTCATCAATTTGGGAGTGAGGAGAAGGGAGGAAGGATTTTGTAATCCATTGCTTTCCTCCACAATGCACTTCTTTCCTGTCCTTTCCTATGCATTTCGTCCACTATCCAGAGATTGAATTACATTTGTTCATGAAAATCTTGAACATAAGAGGGAAGACCAACCAGTCCTGTCGC
>NW_024812542.1:0-2601 GCF_019175285.1 Sceloporus undulatus
TCTTGTAAGAAGTCTTGCATGTGTCTGTAGGCAATGGACTTTTGTCGATGCTCTGATTCATAGACATTAATCTCGGTGCCCTGGACCATTGCTTTAAGTGTAAATAGGAACTTTATGGTGTACATGGGATGATGGGTATGAAGATGGAGTCCTACCTCCTCCAACATGCACCTTCGTTGTCCCATGTAGCAATGATTTTCCGGAGCCCAGTGAGGACAGCTTTTCCATTAGGGTTGGCTAGTAGTTTCTAAAAATGGCCACGATATCATGGACATTATCCATGCTGATCTCAAGCATGCTTTCATGATCTCTGCCCCTTTTGACACCCACTAAAGACATAGGGTGCATCTACACAGTAGAAATAGTGCAGTTTGATTCCACCTTGACCACTGTGTCCTATGGGATCCTGGGATTTGTAGTTTTACAGGGTCTTTAGCCTTCTCTGCCAAAGAGTGTGGTGCCTCACAAAACTACAAAGCTCAGGATTGTGTAGGATAGAGCCATGGTGGTTAAAGTGGCACCAAGCTGAATTATTGCTACAGTGAAGATGCACCGATTAGATGGAGTGGTGTTGCTTTGATGATTCGAAGGCTATACTCTGTCGAAGTATTGACACCATTCTTTGAAACCTCGCACTAAATTCTTGGGGTAATTTTGTGAAGCCAGGTTTGTAATATGTGTCTCCCCACGGCCTGTTACAGAATAAGATGCGTGGCCTACATCCTTCTATTAGTCTCAACTGGTATAGACCCATTAAATGGGTTGGATCTGCCTTCATCTTGAACTCTGCACCGGATTCAATGGGTTTATTCTAAAGGGAACTAACCAACACGATTCTGGCCATATACTGTGTTGAATTGTGCTGGGTTCTAGTCCAAATATCCAAGGATCTACTAGATGGGCAGAGTCTAAGGTCCCAACATAAGTTCATCACCTTGGATTGTAGTGTTTTGTGTTGTAGTGATTTGGGTGTTGGACTAAGATTTCGGGAGACCAGGATTCAAACAAGTGCTTTGCCATGGAAACCCACTGGACGACCTTGGGTAAGTCGCATGCTCTCAGCTTCAGAGGATGACAATGGCAAACCTCCCCTGAAGAAATCTGGCCAAGATAACCTGGTGGTCTTAGGGTAACCATAAGTGAGAAATGACTTCAAGGCACTCAACAAAACAACAACCATGGATAGTTCCTTTTAAATGCAGGCTTAAACCCAAAGCGAAGTCATCTCCTCACTAACACGGCAACCACACCACTGGCCAGTGTGCCTTGATAGTTCTCTCTCTTTCTCCAGATCAGCCCCGTAACCATCTAAGCATCTTAACCAAGTGGGTCAAAAGCTAAAGGAACACTTATTAGACTTTCCTCTGAGAGACGTTTGTGAATGATGTTGTTACAACTGTATTTTCTCTGCCCATGGTGGGGAAAAGAAGCTTATTGGATTTTTGTCTTCATTTGCCCAAATGATCCACATGTTGCCTTATGATTTTGGCAAGGGAGCGCAATTTCGGACTAAGGGCCCAAACAGACAAGCCAAAATAAAATTGTTTCAGGTCACTTTGGAGGTATGCATTTAAATGATGCATGCTGGAAGCCGTGCCTAAGCCATGCTTCAGTCCTGACATAGCTTCTGGCCTATTAAGATGCGTGTGTCATTTAAACAGCATACCTCCAAAGTGACCTGGAGCAGCTTTATTTTGACCTGTCTGTTCTGGCCTGAAGTTCTCTTTGCATCAGGATCTGAAATGTATCTTCCCTGCATGCAGATCCAGTACAGTTCACTCTCTGTAGGGGATGGACCAGGATTCTGGGTATGTGTATGTAGGTGTGTGGTAAGAGGGAGCACATCCGCACCCATCCTCAGGAAAATGTGCACAGACTGGGCTCTCTTTTGTGTACAAAATGGTACCTACCATGTGCGCACCTCTGTTGTTGTTGCACTGGGCTTGTAGTCTATTAGCTTCAAAAGGCCTCAAATCTAACCTAGCAGGCTTCTGCTTCTGTGATTAATGTCCCTTGGTTCTGAACAACTTAGAAAAGAACAGAATCAATGACATGGATCAACTTTTATTCATGTGCTAACATTAGAAGCTGACATACCAAGGAGGTTTCAATGAGAACAGATATGAGGAAGGTTAAGGGAATAGTACAGCAAGGGATGGAAATCGGACTTTATCCACCAAACTAGTATTAGATGGGAATCAGAGAATAAATCTGGGTCCTTGAAGGAAGCATGTTTTTTTTCTTTCTAGGAGATGGACTCATGAGGGCCACGATGGAGACATCCACCCTTCAAGAACACTCCGATCTGTTGACCTCCTTCTCAATGGTCTCGCTTTCATGGGTCACCTTGCAGGCGTACTTGTTGTGGCTTTTCCAGTCGGACTCACTCAGAGTCAGGTAACTGCTGGCCATGTACTTGTTCCCCTGTTTGAGGGGTTTGGTGGTCTCCACGCCAGAAGAGATGGTGGTGCCATCGGCCTTCCATTCGACCTGGATGACGCCCGGGTGGAACTCATCCATCAGACAGACCAAGGTGGCTTTGCTCTTGGTCTTGATCTCTTCCTGGGATGGAGGGAAGAGAAACACGGAGGGATGGACGGG
>NW_024812543.1:0-2601 GCF_019175285.1 Sceloporus undulatus
TTTAAAAGTTAGCTCACTTGAAAGTTCCTTGGTCATCAGTCCTGGGTTCTTGTGACACCTCCCATTTTTCTTCCTCACTGGAACTGTTTTAATTTGTGCCTTCAGGTTGTGAGTTTGATCCTGGGCAGGGCTCCAAGGTTGACTCAGCCTTCCATCCTTTCATAGGTCGGTAAAATCAGTACCCAGCTTGTTGGGGGAAATTGGTTTACAGATTGGCAACCGCTGAGAGAGTGCTTAGTTCACTGCTAAGTGGTGTGGAAATGTACATGCTAAATGCTCATTATGGGAACCTTAGTCTAAAAAAGCAGCTTTCTCAAATTCTGAGTGTGTCATCCAATGCACTTGGAGGGACCAAGGTTGGGATGGTCTGGCTTAAATATTTAATTTCCACAAAATGTACCTTGCTGTTTTGATGCTGGAGAGGCATCTCTATGCTAACTCTACTGGCAGGTCAATCTGGGGTGTGACTGGGGATTACATTTGTTGTTGTTAACTGCCTTCAATTTGACTCTGGACGGTAGGTATCACACGACTGAAATTGGAAGTATAATCCAGTGTCATCCTGAGCAGAATCACACGTATTCACATTATTGCGCTAAAGGCTACCACACGCAATTGCTGGCAGTCCGAACGCAATCACGCATCAATCCACAGTTAAGTAAATTCGGTGAACTAGGGAAGTCACAAACCCTGTTCCTAGGCAACTTCGCACTCAGTGCGCTGTTGTTTGGTGTGATGTGCATGTCTCCTTTGGTCCTGGTTTTCCCCTCCAATCCGGAAGGGGGTGTTTCTCATGAAGCCACACTGCAATTCCGATTCAATTTTGCTTCCGCTTGTCCTTCAGCATTGCTGGGGGGGGGGGGGGATGCTGCCTGCTAATGAAGAGGCATGGACCTGGAGCTATTGGATAACCATTATATTCACATTTTAATGTGACAAGAGTCAATATATGTTCCTTTTAACGTGAGTAGAGCATGTTCTTTCAATCATTCTTCCCACCTCCCCAACCGCTTTTGTAAATTGTGGGGTTCCTTGGTTCCTCTCTCTCACTCGCCTAAATATGCTATGCTCCAGTCATCTGGAGTCTCACTGAACATGCGCAAGGGTGCCAACTCACAGTTAAGAACCCACCGATGTGATGTCTTACTTTGCATAGAATCTGGGTCGTGTTTGGGGAGGCCATTACAGTGAATTTAAGGTGTGATAAGGAATCACGTAATTGCATGAATTTTTGAATTGGCCTTGCTATCTTCTCTTTTGAAATTGAGAGCCTCCCGTCCCATTTGATAATCTCCTTTGACTCATGGCAACCCCTGGATGGGACATCTCCAAGACCCTCTGTCCTCAACCACTCTGCCCAGGTCTTGCAGGCTCAGGGCTATGGATTCCACTCCACCTGGAGGACCAGAATTGAGGAATGATTGACCTAGTGGCTCCCAACCTTGGGTCCTCCTGATGCTTTGGACTCCATCTCTCAGAATCCCTGACTGCTGGTTCATCTGGTTTCTGGGAGTTGCAATCTCAAACACCTGGAGGACCAGAGTTGGGAAAGTACTGACCTAATGGCCCTCAACCTTGGATCCCCCAGATGTTTGGACTTCATCTCCCAGAATCCCTGACCTCTGACTGTGACTTCTGGGAGTTGGAGTCCCAACCCTCTGGAGGAACATGGCTCTTTCTCTTTCTGAGGTTCTCTTAGGCTGCTTTGGCAGATCTAACTTGCTCTCTTAGGCTTGGCTGCAGGAGGAAAAAAACTCATTTCCCCCACTCTTCCAGGCAGAGAAAAGGTTAATGAGAGCCACGCCCCTTCGGAGGGCGGAGGACCAATCAGAGGCGAGGGGGCGTGGCTTGGGTGGAAGGTTCTGAAGGTGGCATCAGAACCCAGTGTGTACCAGAAGCTGGCCAAGGCAGCAGAGGGATGGATGGAGGAATGAATGAATGAGCAGGTAAGGCGGGCGATCAATACCTTTGATCCGCAATGCATTGATTGGCAATCAGCAGAAAGGGGAGATGAATCCAGCTGTGGACTGTGCTTCTGCAGCCTTGACTGGTGTGATCAAAAAGCCAGCCAAGGGAGATCAATAATGGACTAAGGGGAAAAAGGGATCCCTGGAGATCCTAAGGTGTGTTTCCTCCAGGGTTTGGATCTCCTGGTGCCTGCCAATGGGATCCGCCCAGCGGAAAGCCACAGGATCGGATTGCTGTTACTCTGAGCCTCCAAAGGGAGCCGGGTGGAAAGATCCGAGGCAAATGCAATAGGGGGAAAAAGCGCTCAGGACTGAAAGAACTTCTTCCTTCTCCCATCGCAGCCTGGAAAGAGAGAAAGGGCTGCATGCAAGATCGAAACCCAGTTTTTAACAAAGTCTTCCAAAAGGGATCCAAGGATGAAACTGAGAAGGTGAGCTCAACTCCCCAGCTTTGCAGCAAGAAAAAAGAAAATAATTAGGATCGCTGGTGGACAAGGGCAAAAAGAAAAGAAGAAGAGCTGGAATTGGTTGCTGTGGTTTTGCAAAGCACCTGGGGAAAGGTTGGCACCTGAGCCCCAAAACAATCCCAGAGGATCAGGACTCTCTGGGTCCCTTGTAAAATCTCATCCCCCCC
>NW_024812544.1:0-2601 GCF_019175285.1 Sceloporus undulatus
TTTTTTTGGGGGGAGGGAACCCTCCCCAATGTTTTTATTTATTTACTTCCTTTAAAAAAGATGAAGTAAAAACATTCTCATTCTTCAAATAACAATAACATACTATGTTACTTAGCTAGAGTAGTAGCTAGAGTAATCATCACAGTCTGGAGTTCTAGCAGTTCTAGGACACTTTGCCCTCTTGTGTGCCTTCAAGTCATTTCTGGCATGGTCTCCTGAGATGAACTTATCACAGGGTTTTCTTCCTAAGATTTGCTCAGAGGGGTTTTTTTTTGCCTTTGTCTTCCTCTGTGGTTTAGAGACATTGACTTGTACAATGTCACTCAGTGAGTTTCCATGGCTTAATGGGGATTTTAACCCTAGTCTCAAGAGTCATAGACCAATGTTCAAACCATTACACTACTTTGCTGCCTTATCTCACCTTAAATTAGCACCTACAGTATATAAGACTCAAGATTTTCTAACTCGTAACTTTTTTTTGTAACCACTGAAGGTCACCAGAGCTATAGAGTTTCTTCCTGTGAAACAGCTTGGAGCATTTAATATAAAGAATGAACTAATGAAATGAAAACCCCTCGTTCAACCTAACTGCACTAGTGTCCTGAAGATTTACTGGAATGCTTAGTCAAGCAGTGTACTGCTACAGAAAGACCTCTTTTCAATGATGTTACAGAGTACAGAAAGCCTCAGGTTTCCTAATAAAATCAGCAAAGTAAATAACACTATTACAGTTACAACAGGTGGATTTAAAGCACCTGAATAGACTTACTGTTGGCATTTAGGGAAATTCTAGTTTAGCTTTACAAAACAAAAACAAAGGATATTGGACTCTCTTATATTTCTTGTGTTGCCAAAAACTAAAGAAAATATGAGAATGGCAGTCTATTTTCTAACACCAAGTATGGCCCTGTGCAGACTGGCCTTAAAGGCTGGGTTGGAGGTGGGGTCAGGGCATAGCGTCCATATGATGCATGGCCTGCCTCCGCCCCTAGAGCGGTGTGACACATCACACCACACCGCATGCCATGTGGCATTCCTCTGGCGCTGCGTCATGATGCAGCACTGAAGGAGCACCGTAAAGCCGTAGTGCCGCGGCTATCACTTTTTGCGGCTCCTTTTCACGACCTGGGAAGGCCAGATCAGGGGCCATGGCACGTGGCTGCCACAGCCCCGATCTGGCTACATAGTTCATACGTTAACTAAATTTAGAGGCCCTGTAATACTGATGACTGACAGTATAGAGGGGTCAAGTTCAGATGAAAATCTGATACTTTCTTGGAATATCAACATTTTGAATCAGGGATAGGCAACCTGTGGCTCACGGGCCGGATGCGGCCCGGCGAGGCCTTGGGACCGGCCCCAGCCCGGTCCTGCCACTGATTGTCACTGGGGCCTTTGGGGGGCAATTGTCTATAGAAGCCTCAGAAACATGCTTTTATTTTAACTTTTTTAAAAAATCAGCAATTTTTTTCACGTGTCCTCCATTTTTTTTTTAAAAAAGGTGTCTTCCATTTGAAAATTTTGTCCTACATTTGTCCTGGTTTATTTATATATTTAATTTTTATTTAAAAATTATTTAATCATTTATTTTTTGGCTTCGGCCCCCCAGTTGTCTGAGGGACAGCAACCTGGCCCCCGGCTCAAAAAGATTGCCTACCCCTGTTTTGAATACAATACATTCCATTCCTACCCTCATATCTTCTCTATCAGTTTTCTCCCGCATCCATGATTTTCTTCTAACAATCTGATATCTATCCACTGTCTTCCTTCTTCGCAGCTTCTCTTTTCTTGCTCCTTATGGAACTGCTAAAGTTGCTACTGTTCATGATTTATATATTTCTCTCCAGACATTTTCACCTCTTTGCTCTTACCCAAACCTGGCTTCTTGCCCATGGTACTGTTACTTCAGCTGCCCACTCCTTTGGAGGACTCTCCTTTTCTCCAGGAGGTAGGGGTGAGGTGGAGTGAATTTTCTATTACTTAGCTCATTCCAGTTTCATTTTTTTTCTTTCCCACCAACCAACAGTTTATCTTCTTTTGAGGCCAATGATATGAGATTCTTTTCACCTCTGTGCCTGCAGATCGTTGTCATTTAATGTCTATCTGGCCCATTTCAACTTTTATTTCTGATTTTGATTCTTGGTTGATTTCCTTTCTCTCAGATGATATTCCCATTGTTATTATGGGTGATTTAATATTCAGGTGGATGATTCCAAAAATCCTCCCATGCTATCTTTTCTTTCTTCTTTGACTTTTTCTGGGTTCAAGCTTAATACCTGATATTCCTTTGGCCACTGTTTGATTTTGTTCTTATTATGTATTGTTCTCTCTCTTATATCTTATATTGAATTTTCTTTGATCCATCATCTTTTTTCTTTTGCTCTTGCTCATAGTCCACCTCCTCAGTACTCTGTTGCTCGCTCCTTTTGAAAGCTTCATTCTGTTAATCCTGAGGGCTATTCACAAGCATTGGTCTCTTCCTGGTTTTCCTTCAACTCTATTAGTTCCTTGGTCTTAGCTATTTCTTTACCCAAATTTAACTTCAACTTCAATATGTATATGCATATGTATGCTGTAAACCGCTTTGATCGTAGGAAAAGC
>NW_024812545.1:0-2600 GCF_019175285.1 Sceloporus undulatus
GGGGGGGGGAGGTGCCTGATGGGATCTCCATTCATGCCCTGCCTTTGGCCTGAACTGAACTGACCCCTTTCCTCCTGCTGACAGGTCACTGAGGCTGAGAGAGAGTGACCTGTTAGTTCCAACTAAAGTAGACCCATGGAATCAATTGGGAATAAAAGGGAAATGCAGTGCAGGCATATAACATTAATAATAATAATAATAATAATAATAATAATGGCTCTTAAGTTCCAGGAGGTGACATTTGCAGCACTCATTGGGCATCGGAAGTCTGCTTCCCCCTCCTTTAGAGCCAAATGCCAGAATGCGCAGATTCTGTCATCAGATTAAAAATCTCTGGTGTGTCTGTGCTTGTGTTGTGGTCATTTGGGTCAGTGAAGGTTATGATCTGCCCTTGGCCCCATGTTCAATCCCAAAATGCAAGCTGGTGCCATCTCTGTATCCTGTATCCCACTCCCTTGCCACCCCAGAATGCCTCATACACAGGTAATAATAATAATAATAATAATAATAATAATAATAATAATAATAATTCCTCACCTCGGAATGCCAGAAAAGGATGCATTTTTTTCTTTCCCTAGGCTCCCCCCCAATTTCCTTAGAGGCAATAGCAAAAACTGTATCAATTTGACAATATGCCAAATTGGACAGAGAAACATTTTTAACATTCGGATTGCAACATTCCTTCAGATTGCAACATTCTTTCGGATTGCATTGCAGCAATTCATTCCAAAGGAAAAAAAGTTTTTTGGCATAGTACTCTTCTTGCAAAGGGCTCCTTTAAGCAAGGAAACCATCATGAAATAGAAGGGAAAGTGAACAAGCAGCTAACCACATTCTATCAAAATATAGATCTACCCATTGCAAAAAATATGTGCATTGACAGAGAAAAATAATTTTTAAAAAATGAAAAACCAAAGAGAAAGGTCCCGGCTGGAGACCAGAGCCTTGCTTTGCTGTGCTCCCGTGACCTGGCCTGAATTGATCCCGTCAGTCACTCCCTTTCTGCCTCCTGTCACACTTTTGCCTCCTGTCAGATTCCCCCTTTTTGCATTCTTCCTTCGGCTCTTTCCTCTCCTCCTCCTTCTTCTCGGATGAAGGGGAGGGAATGCTTTGACCTCTATCCCTCCCTGGATTTGCCCCGATCATGATAAGAGAAGGCAACTGCTACAAAGGGAAGGAGAGAACTCCCAGAATTCCATAGCATTGAGCCAGGACAGTTAAACTGGAGTTAAAGTGGATTATCTCCCCAGTGTGGATGCAACCTAAGAAAAGGCAACTGAATGACAGGAGGATGGGGCTCTGACATTGAATTTCACTGCCAGGGAAGGGAAACTAGAAGGAGAAAGAAAAATGGGGAAGCTGTCATTGACAGGAGGCTAACATTCGCATGAAAGTGGAGGCAGGCTCCCTTCTTGGCCCTGGAAGTGCAAAGGTTCAGGATGCCTTCAGGGCCCCACTGGGCATGCGCAAGGGTCCCAGTTTGAATTGTTGGAACCCCCATGTTATGCATTGGTGTGGAACTACAATTTGCACTCACTCCGCTTTGCCTGAATCCGCATCACGTGACTTCCTTTAATTCGAATCCTGGTCAGTCTGGAAGGGTAACGTAACAGTGACCAGGTATGAAAATACATCCTCGTTATCACATCAATGGCCCAATCTGCAGAAGCCCCTGCAGAAACCTCGTCTGATAAACGCCATAGTATTCCATGCCATCTATTGTGAAAAAACAATATATTTACTGTAGAGGGAGTTCACTAACATATTAATGTGTGAACTTTGGTTCACTCTCAAATTTTAGTGGTATGTGTGATGGTAGTGGTGGTGGGGCTGGCCCTACGCATCATGGCATAGGACAAGTGTGGGTAAAGTTTGGCTCGTAGGATACATGTGACCCTCAGATCCAGGCAAAGCCTTTGAACAAATCTTGCCAAGAAAATCCAAAAAGAAGAATTATAGTAGGGAGGGAGGAGGGAGTGAAGAACTACTGGACTCGATCCCTTTTCCCACTGCCATTCCCTTCTTCTTTTGTGTCATGTCTTTTTTAGATTGTAAGCATGAGGGCAGGGAACTTTCTAACTATCTGTAAGCCACTCTGAGAGCCTTTCTTGCTGAAGAGGACGGTATAAATACAATAAATAAATAAATAAAATAATTAGTAAAAGAAAAAAAGATGGTACATTCACAAATGAAACATTTCTAGAACTTTTCTTTTTGTGACAGTTAAAGAATTCAGAAGTTCAGAACAAAACTTTTTTTAAAAATCATTATTTATAAACTTAAAATTCTTAAATAGCAGCAAAAAATATTTGAACAGTCTTATTTTCTGTAATAAATAACTTGCGCATACCAACATTCTCTCCTTTTCAAGTAAAAAAAAAATAGGAACCTTTACTTCAATTAAAAAACTTGACTGATTTTTATGAATGTGCATTCAAGTCAACTTTGGGTTATGCGGACCCTAGGATATGGTTTTCATGGCAAGATTTTTTCAGAAGAAGTTGGCATTGCCTTCTTTCTAGGCTGAGGAGAGCATGCAGTTCCCAAGTAGGGATGTAAAGAATATTCTCCAAAATTCGAAAATTAGGAGAAATATGCCT
>NW_024812546.1:0-2600 GCF_019175285.1 Sceloporus undulatus
TTTAAATTTCCTAGTCATTAATCTAATAATAATAATAATAATAATAATAATAAGAAGAAGAAGAAGAAGAAGAAAATGTATTTATATACCGCTATTCCAAACTCCAAATTCGATCACAGCGGTGTAGAACCAAAAAATAATACAAAGAAACACTCAACAACAACATGATAAAAAACATCCCAATACAATAAAAACTATAAACATACAACTATTAACATCACAAGAACCAAACTAGTTGGATAAACAATTGTATATCAGAGGAAGAACAACATAACATCAGGACACATGGGGGAAAGCTTGTCGGAAGAGAAAGGTCTTTAGCTTCTTCCTAAACAGATCGAGGGAGGTGACGGAGCGGAGCTCGTCAAGAAAGGAGTTCCAGATCTGTGGGGCCGAGATGGAAAACGCCCTTTGTGAAGACGAGGAATATTTCGACTTAGGAACTCTCAGCAAATGCTTCCCAATGGATCTGAGAGTGCGGGGCGGATTATATGGGAAGAGGCAGTCCTCCAAGTACCCTGGGCCCAAGCCATTTAGGGCTTTATAGGTAATAACCAACACCTTGTATTGTGCCCGGAAGCAAATGGTCAGCCAATGTAGATCTTGCAGAATAAGTGTTATATGGATAGTCCTGGGACATCCAGTGACCAACCTTGCTGCCATATTCTGTACTAATTGGAGCTTCCGGGTTTGGTACAAGGGTTGCCCCATGTAGAGCGTGTTACAGAAATCCAACCGAGAGGTTACCAGAGCATGTACCACCGTTTCAAGGTCCCCCCAGCCCAGGTAGGGTCGCAGCTGGCGTATCAACCGAAGCTGGTAGCAGGTGCTCCTGACCGTCACATCCACCTGAGATGTCAGGTGGAGCGACGAGTCCAGAAGCACCCCCAGACTGCGAACTGAGTCCTTCAAGGGGAGCATGACCCCATTCAGGACAGGTGGACAAATTTCCATCCCTGGGCCCGGGGAGCCTATCACTAGTACTTCCGTTTTCTCTGGATTCAGACTGAGTCTGTTTTCCCTCATCCAGCCCATTACCGACTCTAAGCAGGCATTAAGAAGAGAGATGCCATCCCTAGTCACTGCATCAGTCGGAGACACGGAGAAACATATTTGGGTGTCATCAGCGTACTGATAACACCGCACCCCGTGTCTCCGGATGATCTCTTCCAGCGGTTTCATGTAAATGTTAAATAGCATGGGGGACAAAATTGCCCCTTGAGGGACGCCAGATGTAAGCACCCTCTTATCGGAACAACAGTCCCCCAGCTGCACCATCTGGAATCTGCCCGAGAGGTAGGAACGGAACCACTGGAGCGCAGTGCCCCCGATACCTAACTCCCTTAGGCATTCCAGAAGGATACCATGGTCAATGGTATCGAAAGCCACTGAGATGACCAAGAGCACTAACAGGGACAAGCTTCCCCTGTCCATGCCCAGACGGAGATCATCAACTAAGGCGACCATGGCAGTCTCAACTCCATAGCCCGCCCGGAAGCCAGTTTGAAATGGGTCTAGAAAAAGGGACTCTAGGAGTGCCTTGTCGGCTAAGTGCTGGTGTCTTTGCCAGTTGCGCTCTAGTTGTTGCACGGCCCGCTTCCTTTCCATGAGGTCTTCAGTATACCAGGGTTGTTTATTGGAAGCAGGCCGGAAAGGACGCTTGGGAGCGATACTGTGTGTAACCCTGGAGAGATCTCTATCCCAGATGTTAGTCAGGGCATCAACAGAATCGCCATCAGTACCAACCATATACCCCTCTAGGGCTTCTTGGAACCTTTTGGGTTCCATCAGCCTTCGAGGGTGGACCATCCTAATAGGTCCACCACCCCCGGGAGGGATTTGGGTAGATGCCTTGAATCTGGCCTCGACCAGAAAATGATCCGTCCATGACAGGGCAGAGACATTAGTTACCTCTGCCCACGGAGACTCCATATCCATACAAAAAATGACATAGAGCGTATTACCAGCAGAATGCGTTGGCCTTGAGACCAATTGGGACAGGCCCATGGCAGTCATGGTAGCCATGAACTCCCAAGCTGCACCAGTTAGAATGTTAGAAAGTTAGAAAGAAGGTTAAGAGGTGATATGATAGCCCTGTTTAAATATTTGAAGGGATGTCATATTGAAGAGGGAGCAAGCTTGTTTTCTGCTGCTCCAGAGACTAGGACCCAGAGCAATGGATGCAAGCTGCAGGAAAAGAGATTCCACCTCAACATTAGGAGGAATTTCCTGACAGTAAGGGCTGTTCGACAGTGGAACACACTTCCTAGGAGTGTAGTGGAGTCTCCCTCCTTGGAGGTCTTCAAACGGAGGCTGGATGGCCATCTGTCGGGGATGCTTTGATTTGGATTTCCTGCATGGCAGGGGGTTGGACTGGATGGCCCTTGCGGTCTCTTCCAACTCTATGATTCTATGGTTCTATGATTCTATGAGTTAGATCATGGCTGGTCTCAAAAGGGATGTTGAGGTCACCCAGGACAAGAAGCCTAGGGGACTCCAACACCACCTCCGAGACCAGCTGTGTCAGCACGGCCAGGGAATCTGTTAGCGCACGGGGTGGCCGGTAGACCAACAGAATCCCCAGACTGTCCCTGGCCTTC
>NW_024812547.1:0-2600 GCF_019175285.1 Sceloporus undulatus
GCACTCATTTCAGAATCCCCATGGAAGGGGCGCACTTCGCGCGAATGAGGATTGGCCAATTCAAATCCAGGTATGACAGTACATTGCGTTATGACGCAAATTCGAATCGCCCAATGCAGAAGACCCCCAGTTCCACACTCATCTGATAAGGGCCACTGTTTGACTGGTATCAAACTGCATTAATTCTGCAGTGTGGCAGCAGCCTTAGGCTGATATAATTGAGAAAGTTAAGTTGAAGGAAACTTCTCCTTGAGGAACTGAGTCCTCCAAAGGTGTGAGCACCACCCAAAATGGTGAGATCTTTAGCATTCATTCTACATTGCAGAATGAATGAAGAAAAATGCCCCACCATTGGCTTCTGGTTTTGTCCATCAGGGCATTTCCTATGTTCTGAAGTTCCTTTATGTGGAAAGACAAAGCACTAAAGCAGAGACCTTCCACATGGAAGACATGTGGTCTACTGCTACAGTAAAGCCAAGGCCTTTTCAACAACCTATGGCTCCTACAAATCACTATCCAAATGGGTCGGCTGGAGGTAAAGCTCTTATGTTTCACTGCCTTTTCATTTGGATGGCCTCCAAACAATGAGGCAGACCATTTGGAAAAAAGGGAATGTTTCTGGGATAGAGCTGTCTCATTCGTAGACCAGATTTCTGGTCAGACATGGCAGCTGAAGTTGCTTGAATGATCAACACCTTCTGGTTATGAAGCTCAAGTTCCAGCTGGCCAATCCCTCCTTCCAGTCATGGAGAGCCATGTAAATCGTGCCGCTTTCGCCAGGCCCACGTTCTGCCCTGATGCTGCTTCTCTCATTTCTGAATTTCTTTGTCTTGTTTCTGAACTCCAGGGCCAACCGCTGAAGCCTTGGGATGCTCAGCTGCAGGGACACAGTACAATGCTGACATGGTGCAACAGTTCTTGAGGGCCAACGCACTGGACCTGTTGGCAGAGATCCGACATCCAGGTCATGCAGCATAAATCTCAGCATACATAGTTAGGCACTGATTTGTGCTACAGAACTCTTGTGCTGAATGACAACATTGTGCAGCTGAATGGACAACTGAATGCGCAGCCTGCACATCTGAATGAACATCCACATATGCAACTCTACTTTTGGGACCCTGAACTGAGTCCTTCAGATGAATCTGCCCAACTCTTTCTATGTCTATACAAGTATAAGACACCAATAGGACTTTGGCTTTTGGTTAGCAAGAACATGTACATAATCCAGGGGTGGAACCTAGCTTTCCTGCTGCCTGAGGCAGTAAACCAAGCACCATCCCCTCCATTGTATTGTGCTGTAGGCAAAGGTGTTTCCTTGGCATGATTTCTTCAAAGGAATGACACTTGCCCAATGTCACCTAGTGAGTTCCATGGCTGAGCAGGGATTTGAACCCTGGTCTCCTAGAGACCTAGGCCAACATACAAAGTGCTGCACCACAGTTTGTGGCTCCAGCTCCAGTGAAAGGTGGGTCCAGATCTCTGTCCTCCTTGTAGATCTCTGGGTGATCTGCAATAGATCTCCAGGATGAATACTTGACTTTCAATTGTTTCATAATATCAGCAACCCAGTGAGGAAATGAGGAAAGGCTGGGATAACCACAAGCAAGTTCCCAAAGATATAGCTGTGTGAGTCTGTAGAATCAGAGAGATCTTGCAGCACCTTTGAGACTAACCGAAATAAAGAAGTTGGCAACACAAACTTTCGTAGACTTCAGTCTACTTCCTCCAAACACATCTGAGAAAGTAGACTGAAGTCTACGAAAGCTCATGCTGCCAACTTCTTTATTTCAGTTAGTCTCAAAGGTGCTACAAGATCTCTGTACAAGACCAAATTTAATTGGGTTTCACTGAAATGGAGCATGAGCTTGGAGATACAGAGCTGAACAAGGCTCAGAGTCCTTAAACCTCAAATTTAAACCCCTTTACTCAGAAAACAACCCCCAGTCCTGCTATCCTTCTGTAACTAAGTTCAAGCAGATATAACTGAAATAAACCCATATTGGCCAAAAACTGATTGTTACTCTTTACCAACTGAGGCTACATCCACATTGCAGAAATAAAGCAGTTTGACACCACTTTAAACTGCCATGGCTCCATGCTATGCAATTCTGGGATTTGTAGTTTGGTGAAAGCACCAGAGCTTGCTGACAGGGAAAATGACAGATCCCACAACCCTATAGCATTGAGTCATGCCAGTTCAAGCGGTGTCAAGCTGCTTTATTTCTGCAGTGTGGATACACCAAGTGAATTTACCTACATGTAGACTTGCAACTCAACAACAAATTTCATAATTGGGACATCATTTCCATGTCTACTCCTGTTTCCATTTCCTTCCTTTCCTCTCTTGTCTCCTTCATGTCTGTTTTTAGAGAGCAACCCAATTGGGGCAGGGCTCTCATTCTTTTTAAAGAATTATGGTTATAGACAGCACCATTATAGTGAAGAAGAGAAGGAGAAGGAAGATGAAGGAGACTAGGTGTTTATTCATCTCCAAAAAAGTTATTTCCAAATAAATGTTTTTAGGAGAAGGAAGGAAGGAAGGAAAAAAGGAAGAAAGAAAGAAAGAAAGAAAGAAAGAAAGAAAGAAAGAAAGAAAG
>NW_024812548.1:0-2600 GCF_019175285.1 Sceloporus undulatus
CAAAATCCTGGGTAGACTTATGGAAGGGTCAATGAGTTAATGCTAATAAATTTTGTGAAAGAAGAAGTGCCCACCTTCCTCTGTAGCCTTGTAAGGGCTCCCTGTTTGAAGCCCCGGCACCAGCCTCCGTTTTGGAGAAGCTGCAGCCAAGCTCCCAGCTCCTCCATTCCCCATTGGCCAGGCAGGGAGGAGGAGGAGGAGCTTTCCATTCAGCCAGGCCGGGAGGACTACAGAGAGAGCTGTGGAGGAGGAAGGCAGAGACTGAGGCAGTGCCTGGTAGGAGTCGGACTCTCTCTGGAGGGAGAAAGAAGGAAGAAAGGAAGGAAGGGTTTCCCCAGGGTTTGGCAAGGTTTCTTCAGGGAGGGTTTGCCATTGCATCCTCTGAGGGTGAGAGAGAAGGACTTTCTCCAGGGCTTTGCAAAGAGAGGGGTTGCCTTTGCATCCTCTGAGGGTGATAGAGAAGGACTTTCCCCAGGATGCCTTGGAGATGCTTTTGGTAAGGGGAAGAGTGTGTGTGTGTGTGTGTGTGTGTGTGCGTGCACACGTGCACGCTGAGGTTTGTTTCCCCTTTTCCATATTGAGACTGATGCTTGGGAGAGGTCCAGAGAGTGAGATATAGGGAGGGAAGTGGTGCTTTGTCTCCCCCCCCCTTTTAGATCTTTTGTAACATCCTCCAGTGTTTGTGCCTCAACTTATCCACGGGTCATATCAAAATCCATGATTTTGGATCCAAAAACTGCCCTCGACTTATACATGAGGTCGACTTATACATGAGTATATATGGTATGCATAGGATAGCAGACAAAATCAAATGAATGATAAACTTCACTTCCTTTCCAATCCAATTAGCATTCTATTTGAATGCCTAGATAATTCTGTAATAAAAGATTATCATGCACTACTTTGGAACCTAATAACAGCAGCAAAGTTTCTAATTGCCTGTAAATGGTGCAATCCATTCATACCGTCTCCGAAGGAATGGCTGTGTAAAACATGGGGAAATCGCTGAAATGGCAAAACAGGGTGGTAAGCCAGTCAAATTAAAGGAAGGAAAGAGACAAACACAAACTTCTGAACCAGCTTGATGCTCATTACATCTGGAAACTTTGATACAAACTCAACATAAACAATTTTAACTGTTCTAGTATGATTTCTATTTCAGTGTTGCTTTCTTCTTAGACTACAACTTACATGTCCCCCAGTTTCTATCATACCTGTTATTTTGAATACTTTAAGACAGATAACGGGATATGACACTCATATATATATAAGATATAAGAAGTTGTTTAACCCAGAGAATTGAATGCAATCAAGGAAATTATATCATGACAAACAAAAGGAAGTAGTTCTTCACACAGCACATAACTGAACTACAGTGTTCTCTGCCACAAAACCTAGTTATGGGCCACCAACTTTAAAAGGGAAATAGACAGATTTATAGAGATTACAGCGCTATATAAATAAAGGTTAATAATAATAATAATAGTCTTGGGGGTCATATATTACCTCAGTGTTAGAAGAAGTGGGAAAAATATTGTTGAAGAATACAAATTCTGAAGGTGTTATTGAGCTTATGTCCTACCTGTAGTTTTTCCTTGTTTGGTCAGGCACTGTAGGAATGGAAGTCTAGATAGACCTTTGGTATGATCTAGCAGAGCTGCTCTTATGTTATCCATGTACAGTCAGCCTCCACATTTCCAACTTTGACTTTTGCAGAATTAATTATTCATGGATTTGATTAGTATGTTCTGTCTAGGTCTTCTAGAATTATTCTGCTGGAAGCTGACTGTAGCGACATGCTGAAGGACATGAATTTCTAGATACCTAGATAAAACACTTCTCTGGGCATTTGTAGGTCCTCCAGCATGATTTTAACTGATGTTGATCAGCAGAGGAAGACCTAGAGATTTCTAGAGAGAAAAAAAGAGTGTTTTTCTAGTTTTTATATTTTTATGAGGGTCCTGCACCCCTAAACCTAGAAAATATTGAATGCCCATTATATCAATAAGAGATCTATCATATTACCCCTCCCAAACAATTAGGGATCAAGGGAAGACAGGATACATTATTCCTGAAATTGCCTTCTGTGGCTGGCTGTTGGGTCAAGCTAGGGAGCCACTTTTAACTTTCCCTTTGTCTTAAAGTCAGCCTCAAAATCTGATTTCATAATGTTACCTGACCACATTGCTATATTATATTTTTCAATTAATCTTTTTTAAAGCTCAGTGTGAAGCCAAAGGCTTTCATGGCTGCCATCCATAGTTTTTTGTGGATGTTTCGGGTTATGTGGCTGTTTTTCTGGAAGAATTTATTCCTGATGTTTCACCAGCATCTGTCGCTGGCATCTAGGGATGTAAAGAATATTCTCCAAAATTCGAAAATTAGGAGAAAAATGCCAATTTCGAAAAATTCTATAACATGTTAGAGAGGAGAAATTCTGAGTAATTCTCGATCAATGAGTAAGAATTTTATTTTTAATAATTTCAAAATGAAGGGAAGAGAGAAATTTTGAGCTGACAAATTCGACCTCCAGGATTTGGGTATTTTGCATAAGAAAAGCTATCATTCATCCTGGCTTTTACCAGGGGCTATTTCCTTTT
>NW_024812549.1:0-2599 GCF_019175285.1 Sceloporus undulatus
TGAGCACCCTTTGGGTTCGGCCGGTCAACCAATTACAGATCCATATAACAGTTCCTTTGTCTTTCCCACCCCCTGAGTCTGAGATCCTGTGGATCAGGGTCTCTTCCCCTGGAGCCCTGCAGGGAAGGAATCTACTGGGGGCCTGTGAAGCTTGTGCAAAAAGTGGGGATTTTTCTCCTCTCTGTCTCCTTCCTATTACTTTGACAACTGAATTCAAACACATTTTTCAGGGGGCTGGAATGGGGGGAACTGCACAATTTTAACCAGATTTTCAGAGAGACCCATGACCTTAAAAATGTTGGAGGTATACGCAGGTAGTTGCAAAACCACTGAATTGCATCTTCTATCCATTTATTTTAAAAATGCCTAATTCCCAAGCCAGGCTGCTGCTTACGGTGCTGATGGCGCCCAGATGATTGACATGCATTTTGAAGCGGTGCTTCAAACTAGTGGGGATTACAATCATGTCAAAAAAGAAGCAATTACAAGGGGAGAATGAAAAGATCCACTTTCATAGTGGGAACGACAGACCTTTTGGAATTGATTACCAACACGGAGCGAAGGCGAATTGGAAATTGGTTTAAAGTGTAAGTGGGAATGAGCCCAAGATCTCTCTACATACAGATTGTACAGACTAACAGGGCTATATCTTTGAACTCCAAGACTCCTCTGTAACTGAGTCTCCTTAGGCATTTTCAGTCAGAAAGAGCAATGTCATGGAGCAGTCCAAAGATGAGCTGTAGCCTCACAAAGTATTTGAGACAAACTGGATCTCAAAGGCAGCAGCTCTTTGTCTTGCTAACGGGGTTTAATGTTTATTTCCTGGACTGACTCTCCCAGTATCCACTGGCCAAAAGGAGAAGGGCCCCACCTGCTTGAAGACCGCTCCAAAGCATCTGAACTGAGGACAACCACCACAACATCTTGGCCAAATGCAGGGCTATGGATAACATCATCATTTCCCCCTATTTCTTTCTCCTATATGATATTTAACACCTTTGCCTGATGAAGACCCCAGTGGTGCTTTGAAAGCTTGCAACATGTATTTTGTGCATTTTGGTGAATCCAATAAAGGTATCACTGTTTTGTGGATGTGGGATGATATTGTGCTTTGTTATACAGCCAACACAGCTACCCCTTAGATATGTAGTTACAAGTAAATGACCAAGTGCTAAGAGATACCAAGCCAGCAGTTATTGTTCAGCCATCTCTCTAGGCACACTTATTAATTTGTTTGCTATTTACGGTATTAATACCCCACTCATGAGCCCTAAAGGCTCTCAGAGTGGCTACTTACTTGGGAGCAAGCAGCACTGGGCATATGGAGGGCATGTCACAGATTTACAGAATCATGGACTTGGAAGAGACACCCCCCCCCCCGGCCAAACAGTCCAAAAAGACACTACCAAGGCCCTCCCTGTGACAGATGACCATCCAGCCTCTGTTCAAAGACCTCCAAAGAAAGACACTCCACCGCTCTCCAAGGCAATCTATTCCACTGTCAAAACGTTCATACCATCAGAAAGTCCTTCCTAATGTTTAGGTGGAATCCTTTTCATAGAATCATGGAGTTGGAAGAGTCATCCAAGAAGGGCCATCCAGTCCAACCCACTTCTGCCATGCAGGAAGGCACCATCCAAGCCCTCCCTGGGACAGATGGCCATCCAGCCTCTGCTTAAAAACAGCCTCCAAAGAAGGAGACTCCACTACACTCCAAAGAAATGTGTTCCACTGTCGAACAGCTCTTAGCTTCAGGAAGTTCTTTCTAATATTTAGGTGGAATCTATTTTCCATCCATTTGCATCCCTTGCTCCATGTCCTATTCTCTGAAGCAGCAGAAAACAAGCTTGCTCCATCCTCAATATGACATCCCTTCACATATTTAAGCTTCTAAACATGCTTCAGTCATAATGGATAGCAAAAACAATTTGCCCTTCCCGTTCAAGGACCTGCACGAAGGCAAAATTAATAGCAGCACCCTGCCTGCCAATGTTGGGCCTCCCCTGGCCAAAAAAACAGATCCGGGGCCCTGTAAGGACCCACTGCTGTGCGTGCCATTTTACCACTGAGAGTCCAGCCCTACTGACCTTTTCAGCAAGACAGAATGCCTGTGACCCTGCTTTGGGTTATCAGATGCCCCCATGATAAGATCACAATTAGAATCACGTCCAAGGAATGGCATAGAATCATAGAGTTGGAAGAGACCGCAAGGGCCCTGATCCAGTCCAACCCCATTCTGCCATGCAGGAAATCCAAATCAAAGCATCCCTGACAGATGGCCATCCAGTCTCTGTTTAAAGACCTCCAAGGAAGGAGACTCCACTACACTCCAAGGAAGGAGTGTGTTCCTCTGTCGAACAGCCCTTACTCTCAGGAAGTTCCTCCGAATGTTGAGCTTAGATCCATTAGGTCTGGGTCCTATTCTGTGGAGCAGCAGAAAACAAGCTTGCTCCCTCCTCAATATGACATCCTTTCAAATATTTAAACAGGGCTATCATATCACCTCTTAACCTTCTCTTCTCCAGGTTAAACATCCCCAGCTCCCTCAGTCGTTCCTCATAAAGCAAGGCTTCCAGACCTTTCACCATTTTAGCCGCCC
>NW_024812550.1:0-2599 GCF_019175285.1 Sceloporus undulatus
GATGATGATGATGATGATGATTTAAGGTTGGTATAGCCTGTTTCTGCTGCAGAATGTGTCAGATGTCATTAGAATGGTGGTGGTGGTGGAGATAAGGCCTATGTTGGATGTAGCCAGAGTAATTTGCTCAGCTCCACCACAGAGGTGGGAAACACAGAACAGAATCATAGAGTTGGAAAAGACCTCAAGATCCATTGGGTCTATCCCCCTGCCATGCAGGAATACACAATCAAACCACCACTGACAGATGCAGTCTCTGTTTAAAAACCACCAAAGAAGGAGACTCCAACACTCCCTGAGGCAGATGTTGTTGGGTGGCAATTCCCTTCAGGTATAAGAATAATGGAAACTGTTGAAGAATGCTGGGAGTTGCAGCCCAAGAACATCTGGAGGGCCATATAATTCTCGTCTTGAAACTAGCAGAGTTCACACTCTGAACGGGATCATTTGCATTCCACTTGCATCGAACTCCACATGTATAAGTAGCTTACCATGCATGTGGAGTTGCTGTACAAGTGAAATTAAATGCACCCTTGTATTTATCTGTATTGGCCTGAGACTCATTAGAAACAACAACTGTACAACAACATACAACAAAAGGAAAAAATAAACGTGAACTTGATATTTATTTCTCTCTTTAGGTATCATATATCTTCTGTGTGTGAATTTAAGAATAATCCATTGTTATCATTTAGAGAGGTAATTATCTCAAAATAAGCTGTCTATTCATTGGTGATGAGCCAGCTGAACTCCAGCTATGTTGCATAATGGTTTTCAGACATAATTTAAGTGGTAAGCCTAATGCACCATCCTTATTGCTTTTCATTACATTTTTGTTGACATGGGGATTTTGTCTGAGCTAGATTCTTTTTTGTGTTACTTTTCATGATTAATAAAGGAAGCTATTATCTTTTACAGGTAAGCAAAGATGCTTTTAAAACAATTCATGGGGGTTTAATGCTGTGTTTTTGAAATAGATGCTTTTAAAATAAACTTCAAAATCAAAAACACCCCTCAGAAATGAGAGAGACTGTTTATATGATGAGAAATTATATCATTTAGATTAGGGTGGCAATTTGTTGGCCTCTAGTTGTTCTTGGAGTGCAATTCCCAGCATTCTTCAACATTGGCTATGCTGTCTAGGGCATCTGAAAACTGCACTCTAACAATGCATTAAAGTCTTTCATAAAATATGGGCTCACTTATATTTGTGCCGCATCATTTGTAAATATCAATGGCCTTTCCCAGTAGCTATCAGCATTACATTCTATCTTTTACAATGGTTTCTACTATAGACTTGAGGATCAGTCTGGATTATAGTCTCTTAATTGCTTTGAACATGCCTCTGAAGACCATATGTTATATTTGCATATAGGTCATCATCCATAGAAATACAGTAGACAGAACTGAGACCACTTCCACATCACACTGGACTCTGGAAGGATGTCTTACATGCTGATACTGTATATTCATGCATTCAATGGAAGACTCCGATCCTTCCCTGCCCTCTTAGTCTTACAGTACACTGGTTGCTGTGATTCAGTAATTCATACATTGCTATGTATTTCTAATTTAATTTGAATAATATAAATAACTGGGGCTGAAGGAGAAAAAAAGCCATCCCAGTGGCTTATGTATACCAAGGAGCAATTGTCTGTCCTCCCTCTATCTTACAACAATAGCTTCCCATGTTGTATGGCTAAAAGGAGGAGGAGGAGGAATGGAGTGGAGTGAAGTGGAATGGAAAGATTTACTGTATATACTCATGTATAAATCTAGAAATTTAAGTCAAAAATTGATCCCAAAAAACTGACTCAACTTATCCATGGATCAATATAAGTACTGCATCTTAACTCTTATTTAAAAGAACCATCTCCTGGTGAAAATCAAGAGTATAATATGGGAAGCACCAACCCCTTTTACTCTCTCATCCATCCAGTCTTAAGAGTAAGCTCAAAGAGTTATGTCTGCTGAAATTTTATAAGTTCTTTGACATTGTTTTGCTTTGCTTCTTCCTTTAGATCCTTTGCTGTATGCTGCTAAATTTTACCCTTGACTTATCCATGGGTCATAGCAAAATTCATAATTTTGGTCCCCAAACCTGCCCTTGACTTATACATGAGGTTGACTTATAGTTGAGTATATACAGGTATCTGTTCAGATGAAATTCCATTCCAAAGACTGATGGTAGGGACAGAAAATCATGAAATGAGAAAAGTAAGTGGTTCTTGTATAACTTTCCATAACCAGTGGCAAAAATCAGTTCCCGAGTTTCTTGGTTTGTTTTTAAAGGCTTTGTTTTATAAAACACTTGCCCTGTCAGCATATGTAGTCATGTAACTTCAGGAGATATCTCCCTGACTCACTGTTTCAACATACTTATTTATTCAAAGCATTTATATCATGCCCTTTAGTCAAAAAAGGTTTACAAGAGCAGCTTACAAGACAAATACTGTGACAATGTTAATATTGCTAACTTTGTAATGTTAGTACATACATATGATACAATATGTCATGGCAGAAATGAGTAGATGCATCTTATTAGCAACACAAAGATAACTGCAAGTGTGTTTCAGTGAACTGATGCATTTTAGAGGAA
>NW_024812551.1:0-649 GCF_019175285.1 Sceloporus undulatus
ATAATAATTTTTATTTCTATCCCGCCTTTCCAATTGCTTGATCAAGGTGGCTTACAAGACAAGAAACAGTAAAATACAGGTAAAAACATCACAATTTAAAAATTTAAAACATCATTACTAGGGGTAGAACGGGAATCTATACAAATCACAATTCACTAGGGGCAAGAAAAAGACAATATATTACACTAATCCAGGGTGGAAAAACAGAGAACAAGGAGCAGAAAAAACACTATTAACCTAAGGTGAAAAAGCCAGCTGGAATAGATGCGTTTTTAATTGTTTCTTAAAAGAAACTAAAGATGCAGAGGAACGGAGCTCTGCAGGGAGCTTATTCCACAATAAGGGGGCAGTGATAGTAAAAGCCCTCTGTGAGGTCCTCACTAGATGGGATTTAGGGACCTTTTAACAAATTTGTCCCTGATGTTCTGAGTGTGCGGGGCGGATTATATGGGGAGAGACGGTCCTCCAAGTACCCTGGGCCCAAGCCATTTAGGGCTTTATAGGTCAAAACCAACACCTTGTATTGAGCTCGGAAGCGAATGGGTAGCCAGTGGAGATCTTTTAAAATAGGTGTTATGTGGTATGTCCTGGAGCTACCAGCAACCAGTCTGGCTGCCGTATTCTGCACCAATTGAAGCTTCCGGGTTTG
>NW_024812551.1:749-2599 GCF_019175285.1 Sceloporus undulatus
AATCGAGAGGTTACCAAAGCATGTACAACAGTTTCAAGGTCCCGACGGTCCAGGTAGGGGCGCAGCTGGCGTATCAGCCGAAGCTGATAACAAGCACTCCTGACCGTCGCATCCACCTGAGATGTTAGCTGGAGCGACAAATCAAGGAGTCCTTCAAGGGGAGCGTGACCCCATTCAGGACAGGCTGACAAATCTCACCACCCGGAACCGAGGGACCTATCACCAGTACTTCCGTTTTCCCTGGATTCACATTGAGTCTGTTCTCCCTCATCCAGCCCATTACCGACGCCAAGCAGGCATCAAGAGGAGAGATGCCACCCTTAGTTACTGCATCAGTCAGAGACACAGAAAAAACTATCTGGGTGTCATCAGCGTACTGATAACACCGCGCCCCGTGTCTCCGGATGATCTCTCCCATCGGTTTCATGTAGATATTAAAAAGCATAGGGGACAAAATCGCTCCTTGAGGGACACCAGATGTAAGGGCCCTCTTATCGGAGCGACAGTCCCCCAGCTCCACCATCTGGAATCTACCCGAGAGGTAGGACTGGAACCACTGCAGAGCAGTGCCCCCGATACCCAACTCTCTCAGAGGCTCCAGAAGGATACCATGGTCGATGGTATCGAAAGCCACTGAGATGTCCAAGAGCACTAACAGGGACACGCTTCCCCTGTCCATGCTCAGGCGGAGGTCATCAACTAGGGCGACCATGGCAGTCTCAACTCCATAGCCCGCCCGGAAGCCGGTTTGAAATGGGTCCAGAAAATCGGTGTCATCCAAGATCGATTGAAGCTGGAAGGTGACTGCTCTCTCAATCACCTTCCCCAGAAAAGGTAGCAGCGAGATGGGCCGATAATTGTTGTGACTCAGGGGGGTCTAAGGAGGGCTTCTTAAGCAAGGGCTTAACCACTGCTACTTTCAGTTTAGATGGGAACTGACCCTCTCTTAAGGATGTATTAACAATGCGGTGCAACAAGGTCAGCACTGTATCTTCCCCCTGAGCTGCCAACCATGAGGGACAGGGATCAAGAGAGCACGTCGTCTTCCTAACGCTTCGAAGGATCTTGTCCACTTCCTCGGTACTGACAGACTCAGAGTGATCCAGAACAACCGGGGCCACGGACGCTTCGGACGCCTCTCTTATAGGATCTGCACAAATACTGGCGTCAAGATCAGCCCTGATCTGAGAGATTTTATCCGCAAAGAAGTTGTTAAATTTGTCACAACAGGCTGTAGATGGTACTAAGATAGAGCTCAGGGAGGGAGGGAGCTGGGTTAACTCCCTCACAACCCTGAACAGCTCTGCTGGACGCGACTCTGCGGACGCAATCCGTGCAGCATAGAACGAGTAATGATGCATGAACACACATTTCAATATATCTAGCTTTCTGCATTATATTTTAAACTCTATATGCTATACAGTGGGACCTTGGTATCTGCTGGGGTTTGGTTCCAGCCCCCCCCCCCCCCCCCCGGATACCAAAATCCTTGGATGCCCAAGTACCATTAAACACAATGGTATAGTGAAATTATGTCCCTTATATAAAATAGCAAATGCAAGGTTTGCTTTTTGGAATTTATATCTTCTTGGAATATTTTCAAGCTGAGGATAAATTGATGGATAAAGAATTCATGGATAAGCAAAACTCTGTGGCTTACACCCCTTACTTCATAGGTTAATTCCCAGGCTGCAAAGTTGACAACCAAATAAGCCTGGCCAAATAAGACTGTTTTATAAGGGTAAACACTGGCCAGAGAACCACTGAAAGTATCCATACTTAGAATATCAAGTTGATATTCTGCAATGGATGCAAGCTGCAGGAAAAGAGATTCCACCTGAACATTAGGA
>NW_024812552.1:0-2599 GCF_019175285.1 Sceloporus undulatus
CCTCCTGCTGGAAGCCATCGATCGTCTACTCGCCATTCATGCCATCGAACCTGTGCCAGATGCTCAAAGAGGCCAAGGGTGCTACTCCACTTTCTTCCTAGTACCGAAGAAAAACGGAACTTGGAAAACCATTCTCAACCGGCGAGCAGTCAACCGCTTCGTCCGGAGGAAAAAATTCAGGATAGAGACCCTGAAAACCGTTCTCAACAGCCTTCGCCACAAGGACTTTCTCTCTTCTCTAGACCTACAGGATGCCTATCTTAACATTTTGATTCACCCATCCTCCCGGTGTTTCCTACGCTTCAGATATGGCAGGCGCCACTTCCAATACAGGGCCCTCCTCCTTTGGGCTTTCTTCGGCGCCCAGAATATTCACGAAAGTCATGTTAGCCCTGGTCGCCCACTGGAGGACTCAACACCTCCATGTGCACCCCCCATCATACGCAAATCCCTGGAAGACCACGGCTTCCTGATCAATCTGGTCAAGAGTTCCATTCACCCCAGTCAGACGATCATCCACCTGGGAGCCCTGATAGACACAAGGTCGGGGACGGTCCGCCTCCCACCCGACCGGATCCAGTCCATCCGGAGGTCAACACTTCGGGTGCTGCGATCTTCTCGCACCAGTCTCCGGTTGCTCGCTCACCTACAGGGTCTGATGATCGCTGCGATCGAGTGCCTACCTTGGGCGAGATTCCACGCCAGACCCCTCCAGTGGCTTCTGCTGCCACACCAGAAGGCCATTGCGCGGAAGAGCCATGCCAAGATATTAGCCCCTCAGGTGGTGGATAGCCCCAACAGTCCACAAAGGTCGACCCGTCGGGACGGCTGAAAAAGTCCAGATCACCACGGACGCCAGCCTCCGGGGCTGGGGGGCACACTGCGGACCACACTTGGCCCAGGAGAGGTGGAGCCCGGAGGAACGAGCTCACAGCATCAATTGGCTAGAACTCCGAGCGATCCGCCTAGCCCTCCAGTCCTTCGGCCAGTCAATCCGCCACAAGTCAGTCCTCGTGCGTACAGACAACATCACCGCCAAAGCCCACATAAACCGTCAAGGCGGCACAAGATCAATGTCCCTCATGGCGGAAGCCCAGGCCCTGCTATCATGGACAGAGGCAAATCTGCTGTCCCTAGAGGCCGAACACCTGCAGGGACAACTCAACACCACATCAGATTGGCTCAGTCGGACCGATATAGACCAGGGAGAGTGGAGTCTTCATCCGGAAGTCTTCCAATCCATAACAGAGACGATGAGCCGCCCGGTCCTGGACCTGTTCGCATCGCCGGCCAACGCCAAGCCCCCAGGTTCTTCTCAAGGTTCAGGACCCAAGGGGCATAAAACTTCGACGCCCTAAACTGCAGCTGGCCAGAGGGTCTCCTATACGCCTTCCCTCCAGTTCCGCTTCTGTCACGTCTTCTGTCCAAAACTCAAACGACGAGATCACAGATGATCCTCATAGCCCCGGCCTGGCCGAGACGCCCCTGGTTCTCGGAGATTCTCAGCCAGTCCATACAGAGTCTGCCCCTCCCAGCCAGGCCAGACCTGTTGGCTCAGGGCCAGATACATCACCCAGATCCCGCCTGGCTTCAGCTTCACGCGTGGAAATTGAGAGGAACATGCTAACCAGATAGGGCTACTCCTCTAAAGTGGTTGAGTCCATCCCGGCATCGAGGCGCCCATCCACCATGAAGATCTATGAGTACACCTTCAGGGCGTTTATGAGATGGCTTAAGACAAAGAAGAAGGACTTCATTCAAGTCTCTGTTGCCACAATACTCCAATTTCTTCAAGACGGCTTTGGCCAGGGCCTCCGGCCCAACACAATAAAGAGACAGGTGGCAGCAATCACTTCGATACTGCCACACGAACAGGCCGCGGCGATATCACACCATCCTCACATTAGGAGATTACTCTAGGGAGTCTCCAACAGGGCGCCTCCGACAAGACACCGATTCCCATCTTGGGACCTACACGAGGTACTGCTAGTCCTGACGATACAGCCTTTCGAGCCGCTGAGGGAGGCCTCTCTCAAGTTCCTCACCCTCAAGACGCTCATCCTGACAGCGCTCACATCGGCCCGCAGACTATCAGAGATCGGAGCGCTGTTGGTGAGGAAAGAACTCTGCATCATTAGACCTGATTCCGTTCTGTTGAGGCCAGACCCCACCTTCATCCCCAAGGTTAATTCGATTTTCCACTCATCCCAGGACATCGTCTTGCCCACTTTCTGCCCTCGCCCGACCAGTGAGTTGGACAGGGCCTGGCATACCTTGGACGTGCGCAGAGCCATCAAAATATACCTCAAGATGACTGCGGCCTTCACGAGGTCAGAATCACCCTTCGTCTCCTTCCAACCGCGATCCAAGGATAAAAAAACATATCATCGTCGACACTGTCAAGATGGATCAAGGTCTGCATCCTCGAATGCTACAAGGTCATGAACCTACCTCCGGCAGACGGCATCTTGGCGCATTCCACCAGAAGCGCATCCACCTCGGCTGCTTTCTCCACTAATGCTCCCCTGGCAGAAATCTGCAGAGCTGCTACTTGGAAAACTCCCTCCACGTTTGCCAGGCACTACAAGCTCGACAAGTT
>NW_024812553.1:0-2599 GCF_019175285.1 Sceloporus undulatus
GATGTATCTGTTATCTCATTGAGATAGGCAAACTTAGAACTGGAGCATGGCTTTGGTGCGGCTTCTGGACTCTTGGGACGCATGCATCATTTAAACAGTATACCTCTAAAGTGATCCGAAGCAGCTTTATTTTGGCCTGTCAGTATGGGGCCATCGCTGTGCATTTATTTATTCTAGGATTCAATCGAATGTGTCTCTCTAAATCTTTCTTTTCATTTGTTTTGGAATCTGGAAGAATGGCTTGTTTGTAGTCTTTTGTATCACCTGAACATTAGTTGCTGCAACCTATGAGCAATATGACATGGTACATAAACTGGAATGGAAACATATTATCAGATGTGTATATGGTGAGGACAGACTAGTTCTGAGAGAAAATGAATGTGCCCTATGGTGCATTTATGTTAGAGTGACCAATTTCTTTTGAGCAGCGGAAGAAATTACTCATTTTCCTTTAGTACCGGGTAAAGAATCTGGCGTTCCAGAGTTGATGAGTTGATGAACTGCAGCTCCGGACAGTAATCCTTTCCATACCCCTCACTTTGCAATGTTTAATGGATGTTGTTGCCATAAAGTATTATTATTATTATTATTTATTCATTCATTCCAAACATGATAGTCGACTACTAGATATGGGGGTTGTCCTCTTACATAACCTATCCTCAGAAGGTGAGAAAGACCTACATAGCACATCAGATGTCAGGAGTGGCAATTTTCATTTTAAAATAATTAATGTGGTGTTTTAACAGCCCCTGGAAATGAAGAGGAACCCCGCAGGGAGCTGACATCTAGAGATGGCACAGCAGATGCTAATGTAAAGGTGAGTGTTCTTTGTGTTGTGTAGAAAGGGACCATTGTCTACAGTTATTTTCTAGCATCTTTAGAAATTGCCATTCAGTATCTTTGTCAGGAGTCGCTGATAAAATAAAGTCCTATTCACTATCCTAGCAGGCCAAGGGTAGGGTAGGAATCATGACACTCCCTCTCCTAGCAATTGTGTCAGCAGAATAAGGAGTGGTAAGGAACACGGGGAGTTTCAGGGTCCCCCACATACATTTGTTGGATGATTTCCATGTCTTTACTAGGGACATTTAAGCCCTATTCATTATTGGAGTCTGTGACTATATGCAGCCTGTTTGGACTATTTAACTATTTAGACAGCTACGTTTCTTTTGTTGTGGTGTGCTTTCAAGTCACTTAGGAACTCACTGTGTTTTCTTGGCAAGATAGTTTAAAGGGGGTTTGTCATTGACTTCCTCTAATGCTAAGAAGAGAGTGTGACTTGACCAAGATTTCCCACTGGTCTTCTGTGGCTGAATAGGGATTCAGACCTTAGACTCACAGAGTCCTAGTTGCAGCACCCAAACCACTATACCACACTGGCTCTTACAGTGTTTTATTAACATAGATAAAATGCAAGGGTAAGCATGTTGATTGTGAGACAATTTTCAAAGTCTTTTTTGTCATTATGAGCCAGTGTGTCATAGTGGTTTGAAGATTGGCTTGTGACTCTGGAGACCAGGGTTTGATTCCCCGATGAGCTGTAAAACCTATTGGATGAACTTGGGCAAGTCACATGCTCCCAGACATGGGAAAACAATGGCAAACCTCCTCTGAACATGTCTTGCCAAGAAAACTCCATTATAGGTTTGCCTTAGGATTGCCTAAAGTTGGAAATGACTTCAACTCACACAAAAACAACAAGAACAAGAAGTTCTCATTATAGCTGTTTTGGGCTAACCAAAGAGGCATAGCCACTTCTCTTTGTAGCATGTTTCAAAGTCAATATTTCTTCATCAGACAAAGTTGTTTTTAAAGCAATCAAGGGGAGAAGGTGGGAGGAATTATAGTCTAAATGCTACATTTGTATGGTTTGAAGATCACCTGAGAAGAACTGCAGACTATCAAACTAGTGTTATCAGGCCACATCCCCAGTGACCTTGAGGTTGCTAGGAATATGAGAGGCAGGCAAGAAAAAGATTTTTGGGACCAAGAAAGTCCGTGTAGAGCAGTAAAATTTGCTTTTCCATTTGAGAGTATAAAGGATCTCCCTCCATGTTTAATGCTTCAAGTTGGATTTATTTCTGTGCTCTTGATGTTTGTTAGGGCTGTTTTCTTTTACTGAGAAAAAACCGTCTTCTTCGGAAGCGGAAAATGGTGGGATCCGAGGAAATCCCCGCCAAGAGGTTGAGATTAGGTAAGCGTTTTATCCCAACCTGTGGATAAAGGTAAATTATGTCTTGATGGTTTCCCCCATAATGGAGAGGCTGGTATGGTTGATGTTTTGATAAGAAGAGGTAGAAATGAACCTGTTAAAGTTCAGAAGGGTCCACAGGATATGCTTTAGTACATAGTAGCCCCTTGGATAAATGGTTGATTTGTAGATGTGCACTTCTCCCTTCTACATGTTTTGGGCACAAAGATGAAAAGAGTAAAAACAAAAGAGATTCCTAGCAGATGCAAATTATTTTCTTAATTGGAACTGATCCCCACACGCACCAATCCATGAAAGCTATGTTAGTAAGCAAATTCTGGAGTCAGTGAAGATCTTGGATGATGTATCTGTTATCTCATTGAGATAGGCAAACTTAGAACTGGAGCA
>NW_024812554.1:0-2599 GCF_019175285.1 Sceloporus undulatus
TGTTGGTTAGGATCAGATCTAAAATAGCTGACCCCCTTGTTGCCTCTTCCACCTTTTGGAAAATGAAATTGTCTTCAAGGCAAGTGAGGAATTGATAAGGGAAAGAGCTTCAAATCAATTCTCTAGCTGCAAACTCCCAGAACAATCCCTTCTTGGCCTACTTCTCTGTGTGACATTCCTCCATCTGTCTGCCTCCTGTGTATGTGAAGTGATCTCCTCCGCTACAGCATCTTCCTCTGTGTGGTCCCCGTCCAAGACTGTTTGTTCCGTTCTTTCCAAGAAATCCACTTGCTCCCTAATATGCTGAAATGTAGCAACTCTGGACTCCAGCTGCTGGACTTTCTCCTCCAAGAGTGCTACCAACTTGCACTTGGTGCATGTGAAGTTCTCCACAACTGTAGGCAAGAAAGCAAACATCCCGCAAGTGTTGCAAGTGACTGCAGCAGTTCTGTCAGTGTCCATACTGAGAAGTCTTAAATAATTACTGAAACAAGACTGTGAGCTTCCTCCTCAAAATATCCTCCAGTTAACACCAATGTTAAGGCCATAATAGCAGCCATCACACCACCATTAGGGACAATGGGCATTTTTTCATATCCGTAGGTACAAAGTTCTGACTATAAAATGTTTTCCTTTGGCTTTGCACTATTTAAAAATATTAAGAACTGATTCAGTACAGAAATAATTGGCTTAAGTTGGAAATATCAGAACTCTTCTTCACTGGAAGATTTTAAACAGAGGATGAATGGTTGTCTTTTGGGGACCCTGTAACTGTGGATTCCTGTACTTGGGCGGGGATTGGAGTAGCTCAACCTTCAGATCCCTTCCAATTCTATGGATCTATGATTTTATCATTCTAAGTTGTATGAGATCAGTTCAGAAACAAAAGGACTTATGTTAATTTCCTTATCTACATTTATTTCCATGTATACACATTCATTTGAACCTGATCATCAGTATTTGATGCTGAGCTTTATTGACAAAGTCCAAATACCATCCAGAATGTAGATTGTTTGCCATTTGGCATTCTGAATTAATTAAAAACTGTTGTTCATCTATTCCTTGTGTGTCGTGTAGGAAAGAAATAATTTCAACATATTTTATCATAAACATTTGAAACACAACAACTGCCTTCATTGGCTAATAAAAGGAATAGATTTGCATGTTTGTCTGCATTTCTAAATTTATACCATCTAAGTGCATAATTAAACACTACTTGATCAGGGCACTTGTACATTTACTTTGTACCTTGTGATCGCAGAGTAATAATCTTGATCCAAAGTGCAGAAAATTAGTTGGAATGACACATTATACTAATTGGCATGGGACCAGTTTAATTTGATGAAAGCACTTGGAAATGTTTTAGAAGTCCAAGATTCCTTTATGTCCAGAGAATTCAAATGATCCATAAAGACAATAAAAGTTTATTCCCCACAAATACTTTCTAAACATAAAGCAATGTGCTGTTTCTTTGAACACTGACTGTTTGCCCAGATAATTAGAAGATCAATCACCGTTTCTGTCAGTTTTATTATCAACAGACAATCCTGTCCCACTTGTCAGAACAGCTTGTAAGAAAAGACTCTGCTAACAGCAAAATACATCATGCCAGTCTTTGCCTAATGATGGAAGTCAAGAGGTGATGGTATTGTTGCAGAAGCTCTTCCCTGAATGTTTATATTTTTTCTAATATGTCATTTCTTCCTTTCCTTCTATGAAACAATGCTACAAATATAGCACAACCTTTACAAAAAATGTGACAGATACCATCACTCTCTCCGAGTTGGCCTATGTTCCCATGACAACTATAATAAATGTAGTTGAAGGGAATCTAACAACACAGGGATATGCTTAACTCTCACAAGCCCAAAACATGAATGAAAGCCAAAGAAGAGTGGGATGATGCACTGATTTATGGGGGTATGGAATAAGACATTTGGGACCACATCCCTAAGTAGCTTGGCCAATAGTCAAGGATTATGGAAGTTGTAATCCAAAATATCTGGAGAGCACCAGATTTGGTAAGTCTGTTTTAGGAGTGTGATGTTACTGAATGGTCACAGATATACTAACTATCAAATGGTCACAGATATGCTGAGGAGGTAAATACGTCAACAAAATATGATAAACATACAGAGTTTGATTAAAGAAGATGCATCTTCTGAATTCCTTAGAGGGTTTTATTTATTCCTTCTTGCATTTTTATCCTGTCCTTCCTCTTTAAAAATAGTGCTCAAAGTAACTAACAAAACTGTATAACCCATTAACACCATTAAAACAAACATAAAGGTCAATAGCCTTTAGAAACTAAAGTTTAAAGTAAAATTTCTTTGTACCATTCTAAATACCTCAATAGTGGGAACAGATCTTGTCTTTGAAAGTGTTCCACTTATACAGTCAGCCCTCTGTATCCACACTTTTTTAATCCACAGATTCAACCAACCACCACTCCCCTTCCTAAAATTCCAAAACCATTGGTGCTCACTATTTTATCTGTGGGATGCTATTGTATATGATGGGACTTGAGCATCCACGACTTTTGGTATCCACTGGAGTTAGGGTTGCCATAGCTGAGGACCTCCAAACCGGGACAAATGTA
>NW_024812555.1:0-2599 GCF_019175285.1 Sceloporus undulatus
CAAGGGAAGTAATAGTGCCACTGTATTCTGCTCTGGTCAGGCCCCCCTGGAATATTGTGTCTAGTTCTGGGTAGCACAATTTAAGGACATTGAAATACTGGAGCCATGTGTCCAAAGGAGAGAGACTAAAATGGTGAAGGGTCTGGAAGGGGGGAGCCTGCCCACCGCCCCTTCTCTTCTCCCCCTCCCATCACTTCCCAGAGGGAGGGTCGCCTGCTTCCACCCTTAGGAGCCCGTCGGCGCCCCCTCCGGCCTCGGAGGGACTGGAGAGACCCCCGTTCACCTCTTCTTCTCCCTCCTCCTCCTCCTTCTCTTGCTGCAGACTTCTTTAGAACGAGGGAGACCCAGGAGCACGATCGGAAAGAAAACGAGTTCCTTTCGCTGCAGCGCCTGAGGGGGAGGGGGCTTCCACATTTCAGGAGCCCTGATTGACGAGGGACTCGGTCTTTTATAGCCCTTACAAAAGAAAGGACAAATTGCATTCGTCGGTTAGATATAAATTAAACTAAACACACACAGTCCTTTCTATTCATTGGATGCCCAAACATCCGTCCCTCCTGGAAGATAGCCATCAATCAAACTGTTATCTCTAGTGCCCGTGTTTTCTTTGACTGTCTCCCAAATGTCTCTGCATTGCTTCCTTTTATTTGGCTGAACGACTTCAAGCAGGAACCCCTTCAGGGCTGCTGCTGCTGCCTCCCAGGGCAACCCTTCCTTGCCCCAAATACATTTCAGGACTATAGCTGTCTGCTCCTGAGCAGAGGAAAACATTTCAATCCTAATCTATCCTCTTCAGTCTCTCCTCGTTCTCCATCCTCGTCCCATCCGTCTCCGCTCTGGGCCTCACAATCAGTTCCAACTCCCAGAATTCCATAGCTTTGAGCCAGAAAAGTGTTAAAGCGGTGCCAAACCGGGTCTTTTTCTCCAGTGTGGATGCAGCCCTTCTATGCCTTTACAACAAGACACACCTGGCGCAGGTAAACCCGCCCCTCCCTCAGTTTCTAGCAGGGAGGGAGGTGAACACGTGTCCTGCGTTCGTGGGAACATTTGCTTTCCTTCTGCCTCCCCCCCTCCTTCCTTAAAACCGTCTCCTTCCTTTTCATTCGCAGTAACAAAGTTACTGAGCCCCAGAGGCTGGAAAAGGGCAACGGCTTCGTCTGCCACTACTGAGCATGCGCGAAGGATGGGCGTGACCAGAGTCTGTGACGTCTTAGGCCACGCCTCTCGTTCCGCTGGCGGCGAGCGAAGAAAACGGGGAAGTAGCGCATGCGCTCTATACGACACTGAAACACTTCCGCTTCCGGCAGAAGTGGCGGCAGGATGTTGGGAGACTTATTATTGTTCGGGTGAGGGGCCTGAGTTGTTAAGCAACCTGTTTGTGGGGGGAAGAGGAAGGCAGCTACTGAGTGCCGGGCTTCTTCTGCCTAAGCGCCCGAGGAGTGCGCCTCCCAGCATCCCCAGGGGCTCAGGAGAGGGAGGGAGGGAGGGACTCTGGGGAGCTGGCTGTGGATTCGGGGAGATGCAGTCTTTCCACGCCTCCCCGCTCCAGATTGGCTCCGCTGTGCTTCCCAGGGAAGGAGGGAGCGGGACTGGCAGGGGATACTTGGAGCTGCAGTCGTTCCCCCCAGAAAGGGACTCCATTGCCCCCAGATCCCATCTGGAGAGGAGTGGTTAATGGGATTAAGAGGCTATGGATATATATATACATTGATTGCCATGATGAGAAATAGATCTAAGAAAGAGATTGAAGAAGATTGGAACTGTCTAAAGGAGTATGGGAAGAAAATTAAACTAAATTACATCTACACTTATTCCTCCATAATATCCTGCAACTCCCAGAATTGTCACCCACCTCGATTTCTTCAGGAAAAGGCAGAATGTAAATAAATCATATTACAGTATTGCTATTATTATTATTATTATTGGCGAGGGCCAGGGACACAAGACCCCCCTGAAGACGGAAGAGCTGCAGATAACATAAACACTCTTTTCACTTGAGAGGACACCTCTCTAGGAATAATCTCTAGGTCTTTGGTGCAACTTTTAGTTAAACGTTGACCATAGAGTTGCACTGGAGGACCTAGAGATCCCTAGAGAGAACATATTAATCAAATCCATCAAAGCTGCAAATATCAAACCGACAAACATGGAGTGTAATTGATACAATAAGTTAGATAAATTTAAGAAGAAGAAGAAGTGTGGGGGATCTATTAGTTGTCATTGAAAGACTAACCTTAAATTATCTATAAGATTGGAGAGAAACACTGAAATCGACAGTGATAAGGAAGTATTTTGATAAGACTGAAAAATTATTAATAGAGAAAACAAATTTGTTATGTATTTGTGAGCAAGTTTTATTTGTTGTATGTAGAATGTATATGTATTTTTCAATGTAAATAAAATTTATATTAAAAAAAGAAAAGGAAAAAGGCTCCATTGTGCTTTCCTTTGGGGCAAAGGGTGGAAAGGAGGAGAAGAAGCTCAGCAGCCTCTTTCATTTATTAATTCATTTTTCTCTCTCTCTTGACAGGACACTGCTGGCCAATGCAGGAGCCGTGCTGAACTTCCGGCTGTGAGTGCTGGGGTCGGGGATTGCTCT